>NC_088795.1:108984308-109284933 GCF_011386835.1 Chrysemys picta bellii | reverse complement strand
AAGAGCAATTACAATATGCAAACAGAAATCAGTGGATACAATGGTGTGCTGCAAATATTGAAAACATGACAAAAAGAGTTAAGAATCCGATGCATGCCTTACTAGTAGGAAAAATGTAATTGTACAAACAGAGAACAGAGCACATTTTCACTTTAGATGTGTATCTCTGCACCATATATGCATCTTATTTAAAAGATTTCTAAGGGGAACATTTTAAGTACTTATTCCAAACTTGCCGTCAGGGGCTCAGTTCCTTTGAGCAGGTCTGTCTTTTGGATTCCTCTCAACTGGGTCCAAAGAAAGTTTCCTTTGCTTCACAAGTTGCCAGAACTTTCAGATAATGCTCCATTTTGCTGAATGCAAATATGCAGAAATCCTCAAACCTCACTTTATACTCCAGAGATTACCAGGGAATTGCTTGCTTTTTTCCTTTATGAACTGTAGCCAGCAGAAGCTGTGGATTTGATGTATTGCCATCTATTTTTATAGAAGCAGCGGCGGCAGCAGCAGCAGCTCACGCAGTCCCGCATAAACTCTATTCTCATGGTTCATCCTGTTGTCTCTGCTGTACAGTAGGATTTAACTATTTGCTGGACTACTTGGATTAACTGAGAACCTTGTCCTATGGAACATTTTAACTGCAATACTATAATCCAGTTCAATAATCAGAAGTAAAGTAACATCTATTTCCAGTAATCTGTTTTAAAGGAATTTAAAACAATAAAGCAACAACATCATATTCATCTTTCTCTGACTGTGTGTGTCAGTTCTGCAAGTGATAAATGAGAAACATCCTGAACAGAGCATAGCAAAAAACAAAACAAAACAAAAAAATCAAAATATGAAACCACTGATTAATTTTAACTTTTAAAAAAAAGTCTTAATCTAATTATAAATAGACATGGCATTTTTCCAACCAGGCCACTAAATGCCACTGGAAAGACTTCAGACACTGATTCATATCAATATCTTAGAGCATAAATATTGCATATGACTGGAAAGCGAGCCAAAGGCACATGAAAATAGTTTCCAACTGCAGGAGATACTGATGACAGCAGCTAAGCTTTGATTTGCTTAAGGCATCATAGAGTAACCTTAAATTAGTAAAGTTACTGGGGTTCACATAAGACTTCTTTCCAACATATGATATCTAGTATACTTTTATAATTATTCCATTTAAAAAAATTACCTCCAGAAGGGTTGCACACAAGACAACCAGAAGGGTTGCACACAAGACAATTCTCACACTGTTCATAATGCAAAGCTCACCTCTATATCACTCCATACAGAGTCCTGGTTGCACATGTCCCACGCCATCCAGCTCCTGAATGACAGCAGTATAGCTTTTAAACTACAATCCACAGTCTCACACAGAGCATACACTCATGCAGGCAACTAGACCCTTACTGAGAGTGAACTGAAGGCACCTGTCTTACTACTGTTCCCAGTCACATGACAAAGCTATTTAAAAAGTAGGCTGGGCTGTCACTCACCCAGCCTTCTTGTGCTGCTGCTAAAACTAGTGACGTCACTAGTCAGAGGCAGACCTAGGCTTAAGTGAAGTAAATCTTTTTAAAAACCACTCAGACCTTTGAGTCTTCAGCACCACACTGTGATTAAAATCAGATTTTAATGCCACCCCCCCTAAATTGTGCTGTTGCCATATTACTAAAATCCCCTACAATCTTTTTTTAATTTCTTTTTTTTCCAAAACAAACAGACAAAGCTGTATTGATTACAAAGACAAAAGTGAAGTAACTCTAATATGAGTTAAAACGTATTTTTTGAATACCTTGATTCTAAGTGGGCTACTTAGGGTTGGCTAACTAGTGCTGTTTAATTTGGAAATGCTATTAGAGAGGTGTGTAAAAAGTTACTGCATGATTAATTTTTACTAGTCATTTTATACCTAGTGGAGTATTTTTTTTTAAATGTAGTATATTAGAAACTTCTGATCAATAACCACTGGAGCTAATTTTGTTTTTTTACAAGCAAAGGTATCTACACAGATTGTACCTCACAGTGATACTGCAAACATCAATGCAAACACATTACTTTACTTATTTAGCATCTGCTACAAACAAGGGACGGGGCCAGATCCTGCTCCCACTGAAATACAGATTTCTTTTTTCAGCTCTTCTCTAATCGTTTCCATTTCTCATGCAGGCATCCTGGAAAACACTGTTATTAAATACAACTGTTGTAGTCCTGCCCATAACTGCTCAGATTCCTGTCTGCATTTTCATATAAGTAGTATTTCCTCGGTGCTGCCTCAGGGTGCATTTTTGTATAAACACTATATTCCAACCTCACTGACCTGGGCTGTGCATTTTCTGTTTAAAAACAAGAATGCTCTCGTTGTCATGTGAAAACACGACATGCTATTAACAGAAGTGTTTCTTCTTTAAGCCTTTTACAGCTCTCTCTCTGAGACAATGGGAGCTGCTGCAGGTGCAACTGGTTTATGATGACACTACACTCTGAATACATAACAAACTGAAGGTACCAAACATAACTGCAGAACATTTCCCACAACAGAAAAAAAAAAGGTCTTGTTTAACCATTTCCACCTGCCTTTTCATTTTTAAAAAAGTTGTGTCTTTGTCTTTTTAATTAGCTGGATTCAAAAGTCTAGTTTGCAAAATATAAGTGCTAGATATGAGTCATGCTGTCCTGCTAGTTATAGTCACAAAACCATAATTGGTCATTCTCCTTGCTATGAAATATTCATTTTCATTGTTAAGTTATTTGCAAACTTGATTATTCTAAATGCTAAATGAATGTAGTTATTATCAAGCTACAGAGATTTTGCAGAGAGAAAAGACAAAAAGAGGCTGCAAGAGGTTATTTTTCAGATACTAAATGCATTCCAAAAATTGTAACAAGTCACAGGAAAACACTTGGCTTATTTGACAATTTATTGTTGCCGGATTTGAAAAGAAGTACAGATTTCCCTGCTTGTGTTTATGTTGCAAATCACATCACACTGTCATATTTTCATCAAACATGTATGACAAAAAATGACATTGTTTTTACTTTACTTAATTAAAAAAACCCACAACAAAATACCCTGTGACTACAGAAAGCCTTTTCCTACAAATGATTAAATTAACGGTATTACTTGGCTCTCACCATGAAAAAAACCTAATTTCCTTCCCAATTATATGCTGATTTAATGATAAAACTGCAGTAAATTATTAAGATCTGGGGCAAAGGTCATTACCTCTACCCTCAGAACAGTCAACTGTGAAATAATGTTGGGCACCCGACTGACTGAAGTGGAGTAGATTCTTATTAATTATTATCAGTGGATCCATGCTTGGTGGAATATTCTCCTTCAATACCTACTTATAATTGTGTTCATTGACTGTACAGAATCCATCATTTTTTTTAAAGTTCCATTCACACCTTTTATAGAAATGTATTTACACTGGAACATTTTATATTGCTGTTTTGGATATTTTGACCTGCTTGTGTTGTTTCTATTTTCTACAATTCCACTTCATTGCTTTTGCTTCAAATTAGCAAATAAACTGATAAACACAAACTGTAACCTTTGTGTGATTTCATACAAGCTTTAGAGATGGGAGAACTTTCCTAGCATGTAGTGGATAGTACCAGCAACAACTAATAACAGTATAGGGGCCTCTAGAGCTTTACTTATGGCCCATCCACACTTTGGCTTGACCTATTCTTGCAGTAACAATTTTCCAGAATGGATGTCAAGGAATGTTCTGACCAAACTGTACTTGAGAACCATTTTTCCAACACGATTCCAGATCACATGGTTTAAACAAGGGTTCTCAGTCTGTTATGGCTTACCTTTTAAAGAACTGTCTAGCTCAAATTTTACCATGAACTTGCCCATTAGATATCTTTTATCAATGTCCTTAAACATGGTTTGTAACCAACCATATTTGTAATGCAAAACAAAGTTACAATAGTATATCATGATGGAAAATAGTTTTGAAGTGATCATAAGCAATTGTGTAGACTGAGGGTTTTAAATTATGGGATTAGAGTCTCCTATTGTTCATGCAGAGTAAAGAGCGATGGCAGGGCCACATCTATCAAGGAAGAAGACAATGGCCACAAACTGCCTTCCAACAGGTTGGTAGCTTATGGAGGCTACTCCAAAGTAAAAGATGGGTTCATATGATTGTGCAGCCTTTACACATGAAGACGCAGCCTCTAATGGATGCTGACAGTAGAAATTAAAGCTACTCTCCCCGAAGAAACCTGGATTCTTACACCTCCCTGTGCCAGTTTCAGTGACTTTCACCCCTAATGCTTCGTAAATGCTAAAAGCTGAACAAATGTGTTTCCTAGGCAGTTACTGAGGACACACTCATTACAAGTAGACTTTTCAAACTAATTAGACTGCCCTACAGCATCATGTGAAACAAAAAATCTCCTCAGTCAGAGAGATTTTATGGTAAAGACTTCAGGCCTTCTTGGCACTGTTTTTTCCCTCCCTCTTGTGAGGCCAGCACTCTGTTGACTGCCATTTCTCTTCCTCTGCTTCCCAAGCATGCCATCTCTGCTTCACTGTGCTTCCAAAATTCTGCTTTTTCTTCTTCTAGGAACCTATTTCTAGTCCTGCAATCTTTTTCTGCACACATCCTTCACTCGATCTCTTTCTTCTAATACCCTTTTCTCTCACCCGTGCCACTGATCAACAAGGGATGTACTCATGCCCCCCCCCCCCCCCACCAAGTACTGTATGTTCCTGATACTCAACAGATTTAGCTACTTTATTAGAGGAGATGCTGCAGTCTAATGATGAGCAAACTATTAGGTTTCACAAATCACAAACAACATGTTAGAGTCTCAGCAAGTTACAGTTTACAAACCAGTTTTCATGGAATTTAAACTCATTTCCACTACCTCCCCCAGGAGTCATACAATTTTTTTTTATGTAAGATAAGCCTGTGCTATGTATAAAGGACAGAAGAACACTGCTCAGAAGCTAAGATAGCACAAATGGGTGTCCTATATAAAGTATATATACTGTACTATTTTTTTATTAGAAATGTTCCCTCTACCCCTCTTCACTTTGCATTTGTTTACCACTCTGCCAGCCATGTGTTGCATTTTTGCCCTATTAGATTTTTTCTTCTCTGCTCCTTTTTTCTACCAGTCTGCTCTAAGCAGAACTGGAACCCAATAACATCTTGAACCTGTGATGTTCCAGAGAGTCAAAAATGGGTAAAAGATCTTTGTCTATCTCCAATACTGGTACAATGGCCTCAGTCCTCCACCACTGAAGACAATGGGAGTTTGGCCAACATCCGGTCTAAAAACAGATACTTTCACATACTTTGAGCCCAACTACACAGCCCTTACTCACATTGATAAATATTTACAGACGTGAGTAACCCCACTGCCCTGAAGATGAACAGTTACCAGATTAAGTGCTCATCAGTGGGAGTAAGGGTTTCACAGTCATGGCCCTTTATGACTGAAAGTTTAGGGGAAGATTTTCAAAAGTGCCTAAATGATTTAGGAGCCTAAGTCCTTACTAAGATAGTAAGACTCCTAACTATCTTGGGCATTTCTGAAATCTCCCCTTAATAAACATTATGAAATTATTTATTAGTGAATATTATTAAAACAAGACAAGAGTAAGGGATTTGTCACCACCAAAAATTGACTGTATAATAATATGCTTGTTATAATAGGTTTTACCTAACTTTTGGAACACATGTTTTTCCAGAACCTATATTCGCTATAAACAGCAAAAAACCCCAGTTTGTCAGCCTCATCAAAAGTAGTACGACCAATGTCTTTCATTCTGGTATCACTGTTTTAAAGAAAGACTAATCTCTAAAGAAATGTACCCATTTTCTTATATCACACCTGCGAGCTTAGAATTTTTCAGTCTTGGGAAGCTGAACCACATAAAGAAGTCAGTTTCCTATAGAAACCTTTATAAGGGGTTGAGAGCAGATTTAGAAAAAAACAAAAAAAAAACGGATACTTCCTGCTAGTAAGGAAGACAGACTCCAGTTTCGCAACTTGTTGCACATGGGCAGACTCTTACACCTGAGTAGAACTCCATTATAGTCAGTGGTGCTCTATACCAGCACAGGAAAATGCCTGCAAAGAGTCTGTTCCAGGACTAGGACCCCAGATCGCTGTTGATACCTCTTTGTTACAGCAATGGGATGGGAATCACTGAGTTATTTTTCTCTCTCTTTCTTTAATCCCCTCCCCCTCCCCGTTTAAAAAAATCCATTTTTCTTAAGTCCCTAGGAAGCATGCAGAGACTGACTGTGGGCACTAGGGGCAAGTGTCTTGCAAGTTCTTCAATTGCGTTCCCACTCAGTCTGGCCCCAAGTGTTCAAAAGCACCATTTCCATACAGCAGGCTGAACACTTTACTGTTATTGCACTTTTCCATGTGTTCAATTGCTCTTCCAACACAAGAAACAGCCAGGCAACAGTTCCAAAGGTGGGATTTCCAAACACACCTAAGGGATAATACTTGTTCTCCTAACTCTCATAAGTAAGTGCTTTGGAAAATCCCATCCAGATTCTCCTGGTTACACTTATTAGCATCAGTCGGAACTTAATTTCCCTTAAGCTCTCATAGTAACTTCTAGAAACTTCTTCCATTGTTTTTCATTAACAATGATCAATATTTTTCTGACTTGTTCGGAGAAGAGCCTAAGTAGGATAACCTCAGTATCTGGTGTCATATGGAGCATACTAGGTGCCTTGGTGTAACCCTGGGGCAATTTTTTAGGAGCTAAGTCTGTTCTAACATTCTCACCTAAAGTACTCTTAAGGTGTATTAAGAGTAAACTCTTTTGGGCAAGGACTCTAATCCCCTCAGTATCTGTACAATGCTGTGTACACTATTGGTGCTCAGTATTGTAAATACTAACATATCTGATTATTAACAATATTAAATCTATTTTTAGATGGGTTTCTCTCTAAGGCAAATTAACTGTACATTTCTAAAGGGGAGCATAACACCATTTTCATAGATGTCATCTAAAGAGCCCCATATCCACCCACTAAGCCAAAAAATGGGCATCATTTTAAGATTTGCATTATTGCACATTAAAGAGTCCCTGGTGCGCTCAGGGTGCATTTGAACTAGTCTATGAGGACTTGGCTAAACCTCTCTAATAAACCATTATAGGGGTATGCATTTTCTTCTCTCCTGAGATGACACATTTGAACTGGTCATGGTGCCATTTTCACTGATTCTATGTGACATATATTCATATACAGCTGACATAACATTTGAGAAATGCTGCCTTCCAAGTATTGAATAGGAAGCATACAGTTATGCAAATTTTTGTTTCTTTAAAAAAAATGTTTGTATGCAAAGGTAGCGCTTGCAAAAGAGGAGTTTAAAAACCATGGAAATTGAGTCTTTGGTAGATCTACAGGATGGGTAATAGCAGAGGAAGCTTCTTCATAACATTCCAAAGATGTACCTCAACTCTGGACTGCAAAGGACAGCTCAGGCTCAGTGGTCATTCAATCCTTGACCATTCTGCTGGTGCCAATTCGACTCAGTTTTGGAGATGGTTTTGTAATATGGTCACTTGCTCATGGGGCTGGGATCTCCAAGCACAAACCAAAATGTTGGGGAGTTCCCATTGCTACAGGCAAGCACGACACCCTTCCTTACCAGCTCCACTTCAAAGCATTACTGTATCTAATGGGGGGAAACATCAGATAGCTTTCTAACTTTGTCTGTTCTGTAAAATGGCTGGGGAATTGGTTTCACTGGAGTGTACACAGCACTGTACTGAAAAGAACACTAATCTTTAAATGCTCTAAAATCAAATCTTGTTTTACACAAAACAGCTATAGTAAAGTCAACGTGAATGAAGCACCTTTGAGGGAAGGAACAGAGGGAAAGGCCATGGACAGCTTTAGTGCCTCCTAGCAATTTTTTTTTAATAAACTAGAGATGACAGACAGCCTTACCGACACATCTCTCATGTTCAAATAAAAACTTCCTCAGACAGAGCTCCGTGGAACTGAGTCAGCCTTTTTTCTTGGGCCTTGCTCGTGGCATTTTTTATATTAAAACAAAGTATAAGGTGGAAATAATTCTAAATGGTAGTCATTTGACCTAACTGTTGTAATACGGGGCATAGATATGGTTTTTATGAACACAAAGGAAAATAAAATATACAAAAACAATGGGAATTAAAAAATCTGATTTTGCACCATATAAAGAGCCAGGTTGTGCCTGACTTCTGAGTAAGCAAGTATGGGGAAGGAAAAAGTGTGGAAAGGGTACAGGAAGTTTATCCCATTCAGCAGCTGGCACCAGCTTAGTCTCTGAATGACCGTAAGTGCAGAGAATGGTCTTTCCTCATGCTCCTGCAGGCATAAGATACATCAAATAGGGCAGAGATCAGCCAGGAGGAGGCAGGGTCAAGGCGCTGTCCACTCTCTGCACGGGCCAACAGATCCTCACTTAGGAACAATGTCTCCTGGAGGAGCAGCTTCACATGAACCCTTACCCAGAGTTGTTCCTGACAGCCATAACTGAGCCCAAGTGTTATTTTTAGCCATAGCTCTCCTTGCATTACAGTTTGCAATATGTAAACATGTGCTGGATGAATCTTCAAAAGTTTCCTGGTATCCAACTGATAGCATTTGAAAGTCTAGGTATTCTTTCAAACCTTATTCTTTGATCAGCACAATTAATCCGAATGGCTAAATGTGCAAGACCCCATTCAGATCATTTAATTAACCTTCAGGTGAGCATGCCAACTTTTGGGTCTTTACTCAAACGAATGAAAACTCCAAACCTTCTGTGGTTCACCCACCTCTAGTGAGGTTTGGTTCACTATTTTGGCATGTCTAGCTTAAAACCAGGGCCAAAGGACAGTGTAGAGAAATGAAATACAATGGGAGGAAAGTTGGCCACACATTTTCAATGCTCTAAAAGATTGGTGGGGGATAGCTAAGCGGTTTGAGCATTGGTGTGCTAAACCCAGGGCTGTGAGTTCAATCCTTGAGGGGACAATTTAGGGATTGGGGGCAAAAATCTATCTGAGAATTAGTCCTGCTTTGAGCAGGGGGTTGGACTAGATGACCTCCTGAGATCCCTTCATATTCTATGATCGGATTCAAGTTCAGGTCAATTTTTTTTTTTTTTTGGTTTCTACTTTATCCAAACCACGTGTCCAGACATTTTGGGGGGAAAGTGATGTGCAGTAAGTTGAAAAGAGGCCGTTAGAATCATAGAATCATAGAAAATCAGGGTTGGAAGGGACCTCAGGAGGTCATCTAGTCCAACCCCCTGCTCAAAGCAGGACCAATTCCCAGCTAAATCATCCCAGCCACGGCTTTGTCAAGCCTGACCTTAAAAACCTCTAAGAAGGAGATTCCACCACCTCCCTAGGTAACCCATTCCAGTGCTTCACCACCCTCCTAGTGAAAAAGTTTTTCCTAATATCCAACCTAAACCTCCCACACTGCAACTTGAGACCATTACTCCTTGTTCTGTCATCTGGTACCACTGAGAACAGTCTAGATCCATCTTCTTTGGAACCCCCTTTCAGGTAGTTGAAAGCAGCTATCAAATCCCCCCTCATTCTTCTCTTCTGCAGACTAAACAATCCCAGTTCCCTCAGCCTCTCCTCATAAGTCATGTGCTCCAGACCCCTAATCATTTTTGTTGCCCTCCGCTGGACTCTTTCCAATTTTTCCACATCCTTCTTGTAGTGTGGGGCCCAAAACTGGACACAGTACTCCAGATGAGGCCTCACCAATGTCGAATAAAGGGGAATGATAAAAATCCCTCGATCTGCTGGCAAAGCCCCTACTTATACAGCCCAAAATGCCATTAGCCTTCTTGGCAACAAGGGCACACTGTTGACTCATATCCAGCTTCTCGTCCACTGTAACCCCTAGATCCTTTTCTGCAGAACTGCTTCCTAGCCATTCGGTCCCTAGTCTGTAATAGTGAATGGGATTCTTCCGTCCTAAGTGCAGGACTCTGCACTTGTCCTTGTTGAACCTCATCAGGTTTCTTTTGGCCCAATCCTCTAATTTGTCTAGGTCCCTCTGTATCCTATCCCTACCCTCCAGTGTATCTACCACTCCTCCCAGTTTAGTGTCATCTGCAAACTTGCTGAGAGTGCTGTCCACGCCATCCTCCAGATCATTAATAAAGATATTGAACAAAACCAGCCCCAGGACCGACCCTTGGGGCACTCCGCTTGAAACCGGCTGCCAACTAGACATGGAGCCATTGATCACCACCAGTTGATACCAATGATCTAGCCAGCTTTCTATCCACCTTATAGTCCATTCATCGAGCCCATACTTCTTTAGCTTGCTGGCAAGAATACTGTCGGAGACCGTATCAAAAGCTTTGCTAAAGTCAAGGAATAACATATCCACTGCTTTCCCCTCATCCACAGACCCAGTTATCGCCTCATAGAAGGCAATTAGGTTAGTCAGGCATGACTTGCCCTTGGTGAATCCATGCTGACTGTTCCTGATCACTTTCCTTTCCTCTAAGTGCTTCAGAATTGATTCCTTGAGGACTTGCTCCATGACTTTTCCAGGGATTGAGGTGAGGCTGACTGGCCTGTAGTTCCCCGGATCCTCCTTATTCCCTTTTTTAAAGATGGGCACTACATTAGCCTTTTAGAAATGTAGTTAGAAAGGCTGTGTTGAAAATTGTTACCATAGGCTTGATCCAAAACCTACTGCAGTGAAGGGGAGTCTTTCCATTGACTTCAGTGGGCTTTCAATAGGCCCTATCACTGGAGATGGAGACAAGAGAATTCAGAGCAGAAACACTTCCAAAAAACTCTTCCTTGTTTCATTTTGATGTGGATCAACCTCCTATATTCCAGAGCTTTCTCCTTGAATAAAATGGGAAGGTAGCAATGTTCCATAACTGGTATTGCATTAGCCTTTACTACCTCATCTTGGAACTTCTTTGTTCCTTCTAAGTTTAGTATTGTTATAATGTCCTCTTCCCTCAGGCACATTACACTGACTATGTCCATAATAGGTTAATGTCTGCTATTTGTTTACTAAATATGTACCAGCCCTATCCTGAAAGCTCTTCTGTATGCCTGCTCATTCATCATTTCAATGCCAAAATTATGAGCCATAAGGGAGACCCATTTAAAGTTCAAATCTATGTCAGGCAACAAGTAAAATGAATTTGCTTGCCTCATGCTTGTCCCTAGTGAATATCTTCCCCACTGCAAAGCTCCTGGGCAAGTTGACACAATTGAGCAATATTTGCATTCTCTGCTTAATAAAACTCCACACCTGGAACAGCAGATCAGGACTGAGATGCATGAGCAGAAGCAGTGCCTGCACCAAACCCTTGACACGGCTGTAGCATCAGTCTTTCACTTATGTTCACAGATTTACCCTTCCTCTCCCACCAAAAAAAAACCAACCACCCAACCAAAAATAGGAAGCTGCTAAATTTGAAGTTTATTTTAATTTATGAATTTCAAGTAGATCCTGCATGTAAAAAAGAAAAAAAAAAAGGCAAACAAACCAAAACCAGAGAGCACTTAATCATAATATTATTACCAATTTATTAAACCAAAACTGCATACAATGGAGAAATGACTAAGAAGCATCCCAAGGGGTTTTGTGAAGGTATATCTCCAGCTGTTTCATTCTCATATACAGCCCTGTTTACAAAGAAATGGAAAAGCGTTTGTGCTCCAGCTCAGTATAATATTACATTGTTTGCAGATTTTCTTTTAAAGCTGAATGGGAGTGTGCAAATCCAACCACAAACATATACTTTAGGGATAGAGTGCTGACAGTTTTAGGATAGGGTGGGGGAAACACATGGTAAAGGTTAATCCAAGCCTCGGACAGCGCTATAAATCGTAGCGTAGCTGGCAATTCCTGCCCAATATACATGTTCAATTTTGTTTCCCATGAAAGGGATGCAGGCACTAAATAACAACATGTTTGATTTTCATTTAGCCATTTTAATGATAGGGGATATTAACCAGTACAGATAATTTATCTTCAGATTTATTTTATACCAGAGAAAATGCCTTACCAATTTTTAAAAAAAAGTCATTTACACAAGGGAATAAATCTTCCCAAACAATAAGTGGGAAAGTCATATTTCTTTAATTTTGCTTAAGTCTAAAAATGCTCATCTGACAGTGAAATAGACAGTAAAGGTATTTTAATCAAGGGTATAAAAGGTTCTCTTCTAAATAAAAGGCACAGCTTTACTTCAAAAAATCTCATCTGATTTAGAGAGCAGTATCTTTTATACATTTTGTTCAAAATCTCTGACAAACCAGGAGAGAGACATGTAATTTTTACATCACCCTCATTTTTAGATCAGTCCCAATGCTAAAAATAGACAGAACCTAACCTTTCAAATATCTGTACTGCTGCATACCAGAAATGTAAGTTTTCTGTGCTTCTTATGGCTTTCAGTGCCTTGTGCTGTGCTTGTCTTCTCTATTACATTATCCCACGTTGCATATTGCGCCAAAGCACGACAGGAGTTGCTAGCTGCGATGTGCAGTGCATTGCAATATGTGGATTCAGGACGAGCAGCAAGATCATTTAAAGCAGTATTTCCTCTTTGTTGTACTGTTTGAGTTCACAGCATAAAGGACACTGTGGCAAAACTGAACATGAGAACATAAGATATGAAAATGAAGCTGTGCTGGCTGATCCCAGAGTTCTGCTTAGGAAAGCCCAGCTCTGTATTTTGCAAACACCAACTTCTTTAAAGTATAAAAAAGGAGAGAGGAAAGAAGAAAGGATGTATTCAAATCATTACTGTTTTATTGTTTAGTTTGCTTCAGATCCATTTCTAAATATTTAATAATGTGACTTCTCAAACAGCACATTCAACCCTGATTGACTTACTATTTGGTGAGGAATTATTACATGCCAGAGCACACAATGACTATTTCCTTACATTTTGTTTTGTATATAATAACTGTGCTTGGCTTTAGTAGAAAGGGTCAAATTTATCCCTGGTGTAATTCCAATGACTGGAGTGCCAATGGAATTGAAAAATCGATGGAATTTAAGTTGATGGAGTTACACCAGAGATAAATCTGGCCTAGCTTTTGTAGACTCTTACTTTCATTTTACATTCCTCACTGTCTCTTACACTACAAGAAGTATAGTTTCATCTTCATTACTGCTCTCTGTTTATCATGTTTTCATGCCAGACCATTACTTATTATGGGGTTAGTCAGTGAAGTAATATCTCAGGTTGTACCTGGTGCCTTTTAGTTTTTCCATGAAATTTGCTTACATGAAATCAAAATAAACTTTGTGCTGGTAGTTACCTGCATATTCCTTTGGAGGAACTAGCAAAAACAAGATCTGAAGGCCTTGCTTTTCTTTGTTTATTGTCATACTCTTCTGCACTGATTCTCTGAGTCAAAAGTTTATCAAGATTTTTAACAGATCAGAAATGAACAAAATAACTTAAATGGGTCATAAACATGCAAACAAAGAAGCAATGGACTCAAATTAGCTCTTTCAAAGAGTTTGGATGGAGAATATCTTAACTGTTGACAAAGAGGCAAGAACAGAAAACAAAGCCATAGAAATAAAAACTATTCAATAAAAAATCGATTTCATTATCACCACCTATACAACTTAATTTTCTTGGCATCCATATCCCTAATGCAGGTTTGTGATAGATTGTACAATCACTTTTTAATTAAGCCCTACTGCGCTTTGTATTAAGAACAACGCAGTAGACATTATGGCATAATATATCTACCAAAATATTTAGTGCTTATCCTTTGCATTTTGGAATTTAAAAGTTGTTCTCTTAGGAGGTGGTATCAGTATTTAACAACATGCTTGACAGCAAGTATATGAAACAAAAGCTTCATACTTAATCTAAGCATGTCAAAACTGAAACCCTTTAAAATAATTGCTTTCTGAATATATGGTACTTTCATTGCATTATTTTATTATTACCCAGCTCTCAACATCTTAAGATGCAAAACTTGTTCCATCTCTTACATACTGATGAGATACGAAGAAACATGATGTTAGAAAGTGACATTTGACCAATACACTTGAATGGCATATAAAATGGAGGTCATCATGTTACAAAAGAAACTTAACAAGAAGCTGTAGAAGACTGGAAACTTCCTGGGATGATGACATTTTTTTCTCAGTTCTCATTTGGTATATCACACTCTGCTACATGTGGTGGGGCAGATCCTGAAGGAGAATAACAGCTTTTCTTCCAGTAGAGCATTGGCACTTTTCAGAGGGCAACATTCACTTTAATTACTAAAATGTACCCGCCTTCTTCTTCCAAGGAAAAAAGACTGTTGTTGCATATATAATGTGGCTTTAGTTTTTAATGCCAGAAATGAATCAGTAAACATAGTTACATTATGGTATACTATTTCTTATGCTGTACCCATAGTAACCAAATTAATCTCAAGGCACTGTTGGCATTAATTCAATCTGAAGCTTGTACTTTGGATTTCACATAGGTGCCTTCATCCTATTCTTCTTCTCAACTAATAAAATGTTAATATATGGCAATATATTTATTTCTGGTTCAGTTCAAGTTGAGGAGTGCAGTACTTTGCAAAAACCTAATTAATATCAATCATATATTACAGCACTGAGGGGTTTAGTATACAAGAAATTTGTGCGCTAACACATGGGAATGGAATAGATCAGGGGTCTCAAATTCCCAGCCCATGGGCCACCTGCAGCCCGCAAGCCTCCCCAATGTGACCTGCAGGGCTCCAGCAGTTTTGGGGCCGTGTCTCTCCCTTGGCCCCACCTGCCGCCCTGGGCGCGCCCCCTCAGGGGCCCCAGCAGCGCAGCAGAGCTGAGCGGCATCTGCTGCTCGCTCCAGTGGCTGCCAGCCCCTCCCTGAAGCCCAGGGGCAGGACTGTGCCTCCGCGTGCTGCCCCCACCCCGAGCGCCCCTGCGGCCAATGGGACACTGCAGGGCCGGTGCCTGGGGGCAGAAGCGCATGGAGGCCCCCTGACCCACCCCACCTTGGAGCCCCAGGTAAGCGCTGCATGCCCAACCCCATCCTGGAGCCTGCACCTCCTCCCCACACTCCCCCAGCCCCCAAACTCCCTCCCAGAGCCTGCACCCGATCCCCACCCCCCTCAGCCCCCAAACTCCCTCCTAGAGTCTGCAACCCCTTCCCACCCCCCCAGCCCCCAAACTCCATCCCAGAGCCAGCACGTAGACCCCCTCCCCTACCCAAACTCCCTCCCAGAGCCCAACCTCTCACCCCTTCTGCACCCAAACTCCCTCCCAGAGTCTGTACCCTGATCCCCTACCTAAGACCTCCTCCCCCACCCAAACTCCATCCCAGAGTCTTAGGCAGGTGGGGAGTGGAGTTTTTTGGGGGGTGGGTTCTGGGCGGCATGAGTGACATTGGCCCACTGGGAGGATTTGAGGACTGGCACAGGCCCTAAGGTAAATTGAGTTTGAGACCCCTGGAATAGATGATCCAGGAGCTCCTTTCCAGCCATATCTTCTGTGCTCTAAAAAATAACAACGAGAAGCACAGGCTAGTCATCCTTCTGTCAGGGCTGAATTAGGGCAATGTGGGGCTATACGTTCATATTTTCAAGCATTTCTTGGCTAGATACATACTTTTAAAAATGAAAGTGGAGATTTTTATCTTATCATGTGATCCCAAGAGCCAAGCTCTAGGCATTGGCCCATAGCAAGGGATTTTCAAAAGTGCTTAAGTCACTTAGGAGAATAAGTCCCATTGATTTCCAAGAGCATTTTTGTTCCTAAGCGATTTAGGTGCTTTTGAAAATCCCACCTATAGGCCTCATTTCAGTCCTTTCTTCTATTAATGCACATGGCCCTTCTGCCAAAGCAATAGGACCAGATTGTGTCACGTTTACTCACATTGAGTAGTATCTGATTCAGCAAGCAGTCCCAACAAAATCACTGAGGCAACCCCATCATGAGTAAGGGTGGTAGAATGTAGCTCATAAGGATGAAATTCCTGACTCCTATACAAATGGGGATTTGGGGCAAAAATCTGTCTGGGGATTGGTCCTGCTTTGAGCAGTAGGTTGGACTAGATGACATCCTGAGGTCCCTTCCAACCCTGATATTCTATGATTCTATGAAATTCTGACAATCAGGCCATATGTAGCTGTTCAGAGTGAAAAGGTCACTCCCCAATTGTGGGATGGGCCACTTGGCTGCAGTACACTACGGCTGAATATTGTTCGGAGTTCTTCTGTGCTCGCTGTGTGAGGGTTCATGTATCCACAGGTCCACTGGCCTTTCACCCATCCCACCTCAAGTTTTCCTTCAGTCAGCACTTCTCTAGTACACAATAGGTTCAAAAGTTCTCCATGTGAAACTGATTCACTCAACTTGTTGTGTAGAGGTGCACCAGTGATTCTGTGGCACAGAGAACCTTGGCTGACCCTTTGCCAGTGTCTCCCCAAGGGCCGGATTTTGCAGTCCCTGTGCACACAAAACTCCCATTGATTACAGGTTATGTCTTTACAAGAGAACATTACAACTCTTAGGGCCAAATTTTGCAGGTAGATGTTCCCATTTGGCTCCCACTGCCTTGAGTGAGAGCTGAATGGTGAATCCAAGGGCATAATGTAGTCCTTCATTTTTACCAATTGCTACTGAATAAGGATTCCCAGAACTGCTCAAAGCCTTGCTAGTTCAAGCTTGAGTCCCTGTTACTATTTCAGACTCTTCTCTTCTTCCACAAATTAGATACTTTGTTGGCTTAAAAAAGCGAGACGGAAAATACATCCCCAAATATGCACACTTCTGATCATTCCAAAGGGAAAACAACACCAAGTAGCTTAAAACGCTTGTTAGTGAAAGTCTTTTCCATATCATGCAAATAGCAGACAAAAATATCTTCTAGGCAATTGATATACATACAAATATTGGTTATTTTAAACAGTAATTTGTTATTGAGGACATTTCACTGCATAAGATAATATTCAATTTCCTCAAGATTTGCATGGAAAAGGAGTTGGAGAGCACATGATCAGTCATTTAACTATTACGTAAATGCATCTATCATAAGATCACACGGCTTTCAAGTGAGTTCAAACACATATTTAATGCATAAAGGTATGATGAAGAAACTAGTCAACTCACAGGTCTCAAAGCCCAATCTCAATCAGATATGGGCTTGATGTAAATATGTACAGTATCATGTGCTTTCCAACAGCCTTATGTCTCCACGGAGCAGTCTGATATTAGCAAGAGAGACAGGTGGTTCCTTTTCCAACTGAAGGGAGAAAAAGGAGTTAAAGGCACTGTATAAATATAGAAGTAATTTTCCTTCACATTCTGCCTATGGTTTTTGTCCTTTAATGACACTTTATTGCATGACCAAGTCTCATAACATCCTTGCTACAAATCACTGAGTGTATGTAAACTGGCTTTATGTCCCCAGATATTTATAACCGTAATGTAGTGGAAATTGACAGTGTTTGGCAGCATTGGTTTTGGAGTGCTGACAATTTTTCCCTTTTGGTTTGCTAAGAAAGGATTCCCAAGTAGCCATGAAAACTCAGTTACCTTGCCTTAAATATATCCCTTTCATATGGTAGCTCGCTGTTACTAATAACTCCCAAAGGAATGACAAACAACAGTCAAGTCATGGTGCAATCACATGCATAGAGCAGGTCACAACTGATTTTATCCAGTTTGACTTTGAAAGCTATAATGGTATGAGATGTGCTAAACCTTGCACGCTTACAGTTGTTTGCTTTTGAACTTTGCATTATCGGAATAAGAGCATACTGCAACCTGTGTATAAAATTACCTATTTCAGCTTTTTTTTTCCCTATCTGAACATAGATACTTTTACACTGTGACAGCTACTGGCTCTTAAACCATTTTCTTTTGTTGCATTTCCTTAGAAACACAAATCTTTTTCCTTGGCAGCAGTTGCTGTAAGTGCTGTACCACATGCCCAAACTAGTTCTCACTCACAGCTTTAATTCACAGTAAGTGGCACGAAAGGAGGTCAACACTTCTCAAAAACCACTTTCAGTTCTTTGCTGCTTCAGTATCTATTCTAGAAAGCCTTCCTCCCTAATAGAAAGTTGTTTCTCATACTGAGTCCCTTGCTTTCATTACTGGCATCTTTATGAAAGGACTGCAGAATATACAACACAGTAACTGGTGATTATGCATGAAATCACATGCCTCGCCTTCTCTTTCGCAGAATCCTGAAAATATTAACGAGACAATATGCTTCCCCAATAAAAAACAAAATGCTCTTAAGGTGCCGTTCTTCTTTGAAAAGTGACTATGTACAGATGGCATCTTGGGGTTCCATGTTTATTGTTATGTCTCACTCCCAATCCAATTTTCTCACTTAACAAAATGATTATTTTCAAACTGCCAACCTGCGAACACATCCTGAGATATGAATATCAATCAGAATTCTTTCTGGCTCATATAGCATCATGAAACAGAAAGTTCCTGCAGATCATATTCTGGTCTCATTTACATCTGTGCAACTCTGCTGCCATCAGTGAGGGCAGATTTTGGTCCTGCAAATTCGGCCTTGAGATACACAGGTTCAACATTAATTGGTTTTACTGGAAGTTCTGTTCATACATCATAGAGCAGACTTTGGCCCTTAATTAACAATTCGATAGATGATGCATGAGTCAGAACTGAATTCAGCTCCTTTTCCTTTAACTTCGTTGGCTCTGCAGTACTACCACAAGTAAAAAAGTAGTAAAAGTATATTTATACCCCTAATATCAACAGAGCTAACGGAATAGATAGGGAGCAGATCTGCTGAGTAAGACGTTGCCATTTTTAGTTACATTTCAGAGCAGACTGATAGTTATTGTATGTTATTTACACAGCTTCTTCTGTAGTCTGTTTTCTTTCTGCGCTTATAACCTCTTTTGTTTAACTAATGGGATCATAATACCGGAAAAATACTTCCTAGTCTTGAATATTTTTAATTGGATTAATAAAGTAAACAGAGAAAAGATAATCCTCTCCACAACCATCACCTTTAAAAACACAAACACATAACATTGTATGCGGGGGCATTCACAGGGTGTATGGTTTCAGACAATAACTGGATGATCAGGTTCTCCATTAATCCTGAAGACATTTTGAAAACACTATCTCCGCTTGTGTGTGTACAACTCTCCATGGGCAAATACAATTTTTAACACAGTAACCTGCAGAGATGATAAAATATACACATCCAAAACCCATTTAGACAACAGGGAATTGTGCATACGTAATCTACTAGTTAGTGTGTTACAAGTCCCCATCTGTGCTCATTTTACAGAGGTCTGTTATATGAGTCTGTTTCAATCCCAACTAGAGAGGCTTGGCTCATGCTTTTTAACTTTGGAAGTCTTTGGGTCAATCCCCAATATGTCAGCCAAGATGGTGGCCATCACATGTGTAAATCCTCTCACCCATGTGCACAAGTCTACTCAAGAAACACACACAAGCAGAGATGCCTAAGTAGAGGTTAGGTTGAGGCCCCTTTGAAAATCTTGCCCCATACGTCTAATAAACTGCATACAAGTAGACTAATCTGCAAGAGACCTGGCATATGATAAAATAAATACCTTCCTAGTATAACAAAAACACTAATCAACATGTTACATATTAGACATACAAAGCACAAATTATCTGGTAAAGAGCAGCAATAGTCATATAGATAGCAAAACTCATATTGACTCATATTGAGAATAGGCTACTTCCACCTTAGCACTGAGCCCCCACTTGGTAAGGCAACTCCCATATTTTAATGTGCTGTAATATTAATACTCATATAGTTCAGTTTACTACACATATTTAACTATTTAAGTCAATTGAAGTTAAAAGAATTAACAGAATCAGGCCCTCCAGAGCTCATTTTTTGTTCATCATAATAGATTATATGTATACATAAAATTACAAACACACACGATACAAAGCTCTAGATACAAGGAAAAAACACTCAGCAACACAAAAATAAGTAAGTAAGGACCTGAGGATCCAGCCCTGGTCATTTTGAAATTCCACTCATAGAGATGAACAGGATGGGGAGAGTGAGGAGGGTGATTATTCTTTCACAGGATTCCATCGTATTATATGGATAATATATGTACAAAGAGAAACAGAATATATACACACATAGGATCTTTTCCAGCTTAAGTCAATGGGAGTCTCACTGATGCCCCCTTACTGTGGGCCAAACTCTGAGACTGTCTCACACTGAATAGTGCCTTATTCCACACTTGAAGACAAAATGCATAAGTAGGAGGAGATTTTCAAAGGCATGAAGGGGAGTTAGGCACGAAACTTCAATTGATTTTTAACTTCAAAAAGTTTCCCATACATCTGTGGTTTTCTCCAAATCTTTAATGACCCTGTGAACCTACCGAGGTCCATCAATCCCGACCATGACGTACCTGGTCTAACTTTTTTTTATTTATTAATGGAGATAATGCACCTAGTACAAAATATCTGGGTGCCAGCCAGGGAGATAGCCAGTTGATCAATTTCAACAAAAGAACTCCTGTGTAAAATGAACTAAAAGTCAGCCCTATTTCTAGAGACACCACTTCTTATTCTAAAACCGTCCAAAAACACAGTTTAAGGGCTGAGGCCTGCTCACGCTGAAATTAATGGGAGCAGGATCAGGCCCTCTCCACTGCCCCAGCACCATTTATGGAAGAATAACATGCCAGGGTATGATCATTCAAGAAGTGTTGATTCAGTATAGAATGAGAAAAGGTTGCTTGGTACATAAGGTAGGAGGCAAGTACAGTCGATACAGTGGGTGCACCGAGAGATGCATATTATCAATCTAAATAAATATGACAGAATATGCCAGAATCTTTACAAGTATTTAATTCTTGATATCACTGTTTAAAACATGTACATTAGTTCATCTATTGAAACAAAACCTGTTAATATATCTCAAGCCATAGGGGGGAAAATATTTGCAAATGCACAGAAGTCTAGTAAATCAGAACTGCTGCTCTATTTTACAATAAATTTTTTTCAATTAATTAATTTCATGACTCAGAGCAAATGTGCATGGTTGGAAACAGAGGACCCTGCTGATACCAATCTTACAGAACAGAATAGTTTGTTCATTGAGATATATAGCAGATGTACTCCTTGGCGCAATTCCAGGTGTGGACTAGGTGGTTTAGTGGATAAAACATAGGCCTATAACCTCTTTAAGTCTGCTATTAACTCCTCAGTGAATTTTTTTGGGAATCTCAATATATGGTATAATGAAAAAGCAGTTTAAAATCCAAATTCACAGAACTAGCATGTTTCTAATTAGAACAATTCGGTATGACTGGTATTAGCATAGGGTGGGAAAATATCGTGTAGGGCCAAGCAGACAGAGTGAAATATTTCTCACCCTTAAAGAGGGGAATTTTCCAAGTAGGAGCTGAATTTGTGAAAGAGGCAGATTATACTGCATTTACCTATAGCACACAAATCCTATAAATATATGGAGCATCTCTGTTTTTACTACATCTTGTAATAAAAACAGATATTCTCACATATAAAAAATGAGGTTTGACTGATAGACTACTAATCTGTCAGGATCCACTTGATTAAGAGTTCTTGTTGACAACAAGTTCCACCATTTCATGTGCTGATAAAACTGTTTTTCAGACTGTTTGCACCCTAAGAAAGAAAAAAGGTTATGTTGTAGCTACTGACTCAGCACAGTAAAAGCAGCAGCAGACAAAATGAGATACCCTGGTATAGCGAAACTAGCAGTAGCCTACATGTTAAATTAAACAATGGAGTAAAGTATGGAAGACAACAGAAACCCATAATTATTTTTGAATCCTCACTTATCATGCTGGATATTGTTTGACTGTCAGTGCCCACACCTGACTAAATACAAATGAAATTAATTTTACAGCTGCAATCGTTACACATTTTAAACACGATTTGCTTAAAGAAATCCCATCACAATTTGTCAAAAATGAGCATAAAAATAATGCCTACAATTTTCAAAGAAATATCATAAATATAATGATGCAAAACTAAAAACATTACAAAGAAAGGAGGACTGGATAGCAAAACAGAGAAAGCAGAATTAGAATGCACAAGTCTAAGTTGCATGCCCTTCAAAGCAGCACTCGTTTGGTCCTACATATGTACAGAACCTTACACAGTGTTGAGAGGAAGGCAGGTCACTTTTGACAAATAATAATAGTAATACACATTTTTCTCTGTTATCCAGCTATTAAAATCAGTGTGCAAACTGGGTGTGGATAGAAATGCAGTGTTCATGGGTTAAACTAGTGCCTTTCAACACTAAAAATAGTTTAGAACTACAAATATTCCCCCCCTTCCACCCCACTCCTACTAAGTTTTCCCCCAAACCCAGATCAATAATTTTTTAAAATTTTCATTGGGTGTCTTCTATCCAATCCTCATCCTATATTATTTATTTTATATTCCTTAGAGTCACTGTGAGAACCTGGAGAGGGAGAGAGATCCTGCTCCTATATAATGGGAATTTCTTTGTGAGATCATTTCTGTTATGACCAGACTTCTGTTTGTTATGTCCACCAAAATTTGGACAGACACAAGAATGGATTTAACTAGTTATCAGAGTTCCTCACCCAGTGGCTGGCCATGTACCGAGTTTCATTATTGTGGTGTACATACCGTAGTTATGTGACTGAAAGATGCTGCTATTCTTTATTCTGTGTACTACACCTTTAAGTATAGAGGACTCCTTCTGCTTGCTGCAGGAAGAACTGGGTCAGACAACTATCATGTTCAGCTCACCTGACTCAAGCTGGTGATGTAGATGAGAGCTCCCCTTCAGACCAGTTGGAGCGGTGCTAAACTAGACTCAGTCAAAGGTCAGTTTTTTGCATAGCACACTTACTGAATCCACATTGAGGGCATTTCATAAAACAGGTCAGTGAAGACTGGATGTGGATAGAGAAAACTCACTTTCCTCAGAGCTAGTCACTAAAACTGCATATTGCTTTGTGATGTTTCCCATCTCCCGAATTACCACAATTACAGCTAGGGTGATGAGACAGCAAGTGTGAAAAATCGGGACAGGGGGTGGGGGTAATAGGAGCCTATATAAGAAAAAGCCCCCAAAATTGGGACTGTGCCTATAAAATTGGGACATCTGGTCACCCTAATTACAGCAGCATTGCCTTGGTGTAACTTCACAGCTCTTCTCCCAGCATTTGCCCCATTTGTGTGAATGCGGATCCTACTTTTGATCCTTTGGTCTGTACATTAACAATTCAACTTTGAAAGACTTTGACCCTTTGAAAAACTGCAAACAGCAGACCTGTTGTCTGTAGATAACCGTGTGGTACAGTGTATAGAGTTTGGAAAAAAGGGAGCAAAATCATTCAGCATGACAAGCTATATTTACATATAAGTTGTGGGGCAGTGGGGGGGAGGAGGAGGAAGCTTCTTTGTTTTGGTCTTCAGTATTAAAGTTTGGGGTTAGTACAGAATATTAATCCCTTCCCAAATGCTGTATAAAACACAGCATAGTCCTGCTTCTGGGGCATTTCTAAACCCTTAATGACACACTGTACACTGTATTGTTTGACATTTTACTGACAACAATGGCCTTTGGCATGGGAGTGTGGGAAGAGAGGGGTTAACAAGATAAACTCCATTTGTGTGGGTTTTTCATGGAATTTACTTGTAAATAAGAGTGCAGAATGCACTGGAAACAGAAGCACAAGATTTTCTGTTTCTTAAAGCCTATTTGTTTGGGGCATAAATGGTTACGCTGGTGCTGGACTATGAGGGATGCTCAATCCTAAAAGGAGAAAAGAATTCTCTAAAAGAAGGAACATGTCCCTACTTTGACAGGCAGTATAACCATTGAGAACTAGAAATAAAACGTATTAACACTATTACAATACAAGGCCTGCCACCACATACACTTGCCACTGGTGTGGAATTCTAACTTATGCTTTGCATGAATAAAAAGATTACTTTCCATCTTATCACACAGCTAAGATAATAGCACTAAGAAGACAACACACTTCCTTACAGAAACAGACTTCTCTTCACATATACCAACCCCTTTGTGTACTAAGCGATGCTTGGCAGTTTCAGTTCCAACAACACAAAACAAAACCCACCAAGTTTTACCAGATTTGCCTCCCCCCAACCAAATGAAGCCACCAAATTCCACACAGTTTCCAGCCCAAACGGTCAAACCATAAACTACACTACTATACCCAATGCAGTTTTGTTAGAAACTCAGCCTAGGTTTGCAAAAGTGTTCTGAATACAGGAAGATGAATAGCACAGCAAGCAGGAATCAGCCGTGTTTAATGTAGCTGCTCATTTGCAATGATTTTTCCTCCCTCAGAAGTACAAGAAAATGCTTTAATGAAAAGAGTGCTCAAGATAGTTTCCATGTATGAGTGAGAATGGTACCAAACAGTTAGGCTGGACTGAACAGCCAAGTCCATAATACACACAGGACCTGCTTATTTAAATTAACTCTATCTACATACTAATAATAGCCACTTGAAATTGACCAGATACAAATGCATTTATTCCCAAGAGCTGGATTATTTGCTGACACCTTAGATGACCTCTGCAACAACAGGGCAAGAGCCAAAGAAGCTGCTAAAAACTGCAGTAGAAGCTTTGCAAGTTAACTTCTGTGTTTTACAGTTCTCAGCTCTGCCTAAGAGCTTTTGCTTTCATATTATCTGGTTTGCGTTGGCCCGTCCCCTATTCTGAAGTACTACATATTAGCGCCCTTTAATACAGCCTTTTAAAATCACATGACAATTTACCAGCCAGCGTACAAAAAAACAAACCAAACACCAAAAGATCTACTCATCTTTACCAGGATGATGATAAAAACTAATGATAATGTACTCGTCGATCAAACAATTACTCAACCCCAACAAATGAATTTTGTAAGGGGTGCCTTACTGCCATTTTAAAGAAGAAACAATCAAAATTAGCAAACTGTAGTGGCCACCTAGCCCTAGTTGGCAACTGAACTGTTGACAATAAACAGACATGTTCTATTCCTAGCCACTTAGTAACAGGAGGCCTGAATCTGTAACGTGCTGAGCACTTCCTACTCTGTGTTGAATGCCCTTAATTACTATTGAAGGTGAGGGTTGCACCTTGCTGGACGTCTTTGGTACCTTGCAGAATCAGGTCCAAATTTTGCAAGAAAACACAAAACACTTTTAGAACTGAAATACAAATATGTTTATAAGCCTGTGCAAAACCTTCCTCTATGAAGGCAAGTGCTCTACACAGCAAAAGAAGGCTGTGGTTACTTTCTTACAATGGTTGTCTGTGACCTCAACCCTTAGTTATATAAGAGTAGGAAGCATATACAATTCATTCTTAATGCTAGCTCAGTCCTGGCCTCTCCTGGGCACTAGCTGAAAATAATACTAAATCATGCTGAATCATTTACAGCAGTTTTATAATCTGGATTATCATTCACAGGGGATTGACCTGACACCATCAAACTCATTTCATGCAGTAACACAGATTGGACTCCAACCAGATTCTAAAGAAGGCCACCCATATTGGCAACAGTATTGGATCACACATTCATGATGAAAGGATCACATATTGAATAAAATGGCTTAAAATCTTTCCTTGCATTTAAACCTTGAATAATTGATCCTTGCATGCCTTGCATTTCCAGGCATGATCCCTGTGTTTTTGTCTGCATAGGCAGTGCTTTAAACTGTAAACCACCGAACCTTATTTGCCGTTTTTATTTCAAACAGCTTCCCCACTCTATTTTCAGAAGGACATTAGGGCCATTATGAGAAAATATTTTGTTAATTAATGCTTCCAGCAGTCGTACAGATTTTTAATGCCTATGCTAAAATAATGGCCCTTTATTCTGCTTTTTTCCCCCTCAGACACAGTTTCTAGTCACAAGACAGTGGAACAATCTACCTCCTCCTGGATACACAAGTTTCTGTGCTACAGCACAATGCAAAAATGTAAGCTTCTCAGTCATGCAGGACTTGGTCATATGGCTGCCCACTGAATTCCTTCTCTTTCCACCATCATAAAAGGGAGTACAGGCCGCTGTTGCCATTTATATTCTACTGATTACATAAGCTATTTTCATTTCAGGGCCCTGCTGCTGCATTCCATATTATATATCCAACAGATTGAACTTTTTACTGGATTCTGTTAAAAATGGATGTTTGGATCTCATACTACAAATTCATCAGGTAGGGAGCTTTACTATGGTCATTTTAAGTAAGTTCTATACACATCCTTTTAAAACAGTTTGAACTGGTTGAATGATAAAACTGTGCATAAAGCAATAACACCTGTGCACTAAGAGACTTTTTAAAGCATTGTTGTTAAATGTGAACTCAGAAAATTAAACTCCGACCTCAAAGATTCTTAATTTTAATTGGCTTTTCTGAGTGTTCTCATATCACTAATGATCTCTTACAGACACATTTGAGTCTGGAGAAAACAAAGATTTCAACTGTAGGACAGTTTCAGTTTTACTAATGAACTGTTGTTATCAATCATCTTTGTTTTCAGTGAACTCCTGCACTAAATAAAAAAATGAATATAAGAATAAATCTGTTAAAAGAATAAATTTACTGCACATCAATCCCTGCAGGCCATGTGCTCATAAGTCAACAGTTTAAAAGGAAAACATCTGATCAAGGTAATACACCTGTTAAAAGAACATAAAATTCCAAACCCAATGGAAAAATATAAAGATTATAAAACCTCTTAAAGGAGCCATCAAAGTAAACTATTAAATGGATACATCTGCTTCACACCAGAATACATTCCATAAGTGCCTCGCCCAATAAAATAGCATTAGGATAAACATTTCGTAAAGGAAAAAGCTTGTAAATGGATTTTTGTGGAAATGAGGAATGTGTGAATCAATTCTGGTAAAATAAATTAATAATTCTTTTACCTTCTATAGCATGTTCTAGCCAAGGATCTCAAAGCACTTTAAAAATATTAATGACTTAAACTCGTAAAGCACCTGTGAAATAGCAATTTATTATTCCAGTCTTACAGATGGAGAAACCGAGGCATGAAGAAACATGGTGACTTGGCCAAATTCCCACAGTGAGTCAGAAGAACCAAGCTGAACCGCTGCCCAAAGTGCAAAATGAATCCTTTTTATTTTTAATTCAGTT
Source organism: Chrysemys picta bellii (assembly GCF_011386835.1). Taxonomy (NCBI): domain Eukaryota; kingdom Metazoa; phylum Chordata; order Testudines; family Emydidae; genus Chrysemys; species Chrysemys picta. Next base: position 109,257,794 of record NC_088795.1, on the reverse strand, counting down.
AACTTTCCATTTGTCTCAGTTTTTCTTGGCTTTGCACTTCATAGTTTTTCAACATAGCCATTCTGGTGGTATTGCCACATCTCCCACAAACAGGAAGTGATACAAATTTCACAAGGGAGCTTCTTTTTGTGGCATTCCTAGTATGAAGGGCTTTTACAAAATGGTTCAGAGAAGTATTTGAATTTTGGACACTTATCCAAACCCAACGTCTAAGCCTTTGGAGACTCACCCATCATTAGTCCACACAAAGCACTGGGCCATGTCCGGCAGTCCTTACTGCTTCAGATCACCTTGCCTGGAGAGAGGCCAAAAGTGACTGGCACATGCAGAATGGAGGGGAGGGTTTTTGTTTACGGCATCATTCCTGCCCCAGGCCTGCAGAAGCTCCTGCTGTGGGTCGAGGCTTTGCAGATTCAAAGGGAAGGGGAAAATGTGGTGGAGCAGGAGGGGACAGTCACTCTTCATGGCATCATCTCCCTTTATGGCCTGATCCTGTTCCCATTGAAGTCAGTGATGACACTTCCAGTGACTTCGATGGAACCAGGATAAAGGTCTTAATGCGCACGATAATGCTGATTCACACCCCAGTGTTTGGTCAACTTTATAAAAGAAGAATGACCCCATGCATAAACTTTCCCTAGCCACCCACTTTCCCTTACTGGGTCCAGCCCCGCACCCCAATATGCAGCATCCAGAACCTCAGATTCCAACTCAGCCTTTCTGCTCCATGCAGGCCAGATAGCACACTCAGGCCCAGGGTTAAGAATGCCTCACACTGCTTCTGTAGCAGCCCTCAAACCTCACAGCACATAGAAGATCAAAGGTATCCACAGTTCAGTGACCTATTTCTGGCACACACATACACCCTACCCCCTTTTAGGGGGAAAAAAATAGGCCCTAATCCCACAAACACAACAGCGCATAAGTAACTTTACTCCCATAAACAATGCCAATAGGGTTACTCACGTGAGTAATGTTAATCACCTGTTTCCAGGATCAGGGCCTAAATAATTTACACTTTAAAAGTTATCTGATGGGAGAGGTAAATAATGGGACAAATCTCAGATAACAGGACTATCTGCAGGAACCAGCAAGCAGGATTTGACTCATTATGTTGATTTATGATTAATATCTCCATTGATTTGAAGCACTAACTTTGCTGGATATCATCATGTGCTACATTTAACACATTTGTCAAAACAATTTAACAGTCAGACTTCTGTTACTACTGCACTTTATGTAACACTGCATCCTGACATTGTTTTTTAAATACCCTGTGCAGTTGTCAGACTGTTTAAAGGCTACAATATGTGTGTTCGCCTCACACTCCCCAGTCAATGTGCAAATTATTACCTCTCGGAAATCCTCACCTTCTCGCTGCTGACATTTATGTATAACACTGAAAGTCTATTTTGCCAGCTAGAACTTCAGTGCATTTCTCAATAACTTTAAAGATCAGCCATGACAAAACAAAAAGGCATCTGAATTCTATTGGCACATGCTGTTCAAAGAAATTCTGAAATATCTGCACCTGCCACAACTGATATTATTTAAAAAGAAAAAAGAAGAAAGCAAGCTTCACAATTCTGTTCCACAAATCTGCACTCCAATCTGCAAGCCACAGGATATCAAATGGTCAAATGATCAAAAAAAATGTTCTTCTCTACAACATGGAAATAAACATAATCATAGTTACCAAATGTTCTCCAACTAAGCTCCCCTCCATAGGGATAATTTACAAGTAAAGCTATTCCGGAAAGAATGGGTTAATATTAGCTGCATGGTATACTCAGTGATGCCTTAAATAATCATCACATGGCTTCTGTAATCTGTTCCATGCTGTCAGCACTAGGTTAGTCATAATAATATCAGATAAGAGCTGTTCAAAGTGACATACTAACCAACATGAGAGCCACATGACTTTCTGGCTATACTGCTGCCCTTCATTTGAACTTTGGCTTAGATAGTCATAGCTGATCTGAGAGCAGTGCAACATGTGCTGTTGGAAGGGGGTGCCTTCTTACATCTGCACTGGCAGAATTCCATTACCCACTGCTGAAGAGGGAGTCTAGTGTGCCCCTGGCAATGAAACACTGCAGCCCCCTCCCCACCCTCAGTTTCTTCTCCCACAATGCCAGGGAAAGGGGAGAAGGACCATGGGAGGGGAAACAGAGTGGGTGTACAACCAAAAGAAATAGGGGGTCAAAGTGGGAAGATCGTGGGATAGAGAAGGGAGCTAATGGAGAGGATGGACAGGAATAAGGGAGCAAAGGATGCACTGGATAACAGATAGTGCTGTGGCCAAAAGTGGGTGCGGGATAAGGGATTGAAATGACAGTATAAATGGAAGCAAGGGGGAGGGATAAAATTAAACCAGGTGGAAAGTAAGGGGTAGAGAGAACAGAATTGGAGTAGCAGTGGAGAGACACCATAAAATAGGGAAGGGAAAAGGTAGAATCAGGGCTTGTATCAACAAATCTGGGAGCCCCTGCAAAGCCATTCAGCTGAGTGCCCAAATTCAAGGCCCAGTTAGAGTGCAATCTTCTCCTTATACCTACCTAATACTCATATGCCAGGCCAGCTGAGGGTGTTAATTTCCAAGGCAGGGAGTGGACAAAAATGAGATATATATTATGGTCCCACCGTCTCCTGGTATTCCCCTATCTGTCTGTCTCCATCAGTCATCTCTTGTCTCAGATTGTAAGCTCATTGGGACAGGCACTGTCTTTTGTTCTTGCTTGCGCAGCACCTAGCACAACAAAATCCTGCTCTCTGAACAGGGCTTCCCAGTGCTACAGTAATACAGATAATAAATAATAATATCCAGAATGGGCATGTGAGTCTGTAGAATGAAAATATCCTGTTAAACAAGAGGAGAAGGGGGAATCTGTGCCAGGGCCATTATAAATGTGAAGACTTCGTGATTCACCAGGGAGCACAAGATATCCCCAAAGAACTCCGACAGCATTAATAATCTCATTTTCTATACCCTGTGGCTCTGGACTAGGAGCAATAAACATCAAGCATTTCAACCTGCCCTTAAGTCCCTGGTTTGATCCCCATGACCCATCCAGAGGTACTGTTTGATTTTTTTTTCCATAATGTTATTATTTAACAGGGTCAAAAAGTGTGCTACGTATATCAGAGCTCAGATAAGGTCTTCTCACGGTCCACAGAGAGTTTACCCTCTCTCCAAAATAAATGTTTCTGGGAGAGACACCTATTAGCGAAGGCTGAACATAAGATCCTAGAGCATTCAAATGCAAACTGTTCTTGGACCGTCCATTTCCTTCTCCTTGGAGATAATTTCTTAAGTGAGAGGATGCTGGGGAACTGGAGGGGGAGGGGGGTAAAGTAGGGCCTTTCCTCAATACACCCCCTATTTTCTTGATCACTGACTGCTTTACCAACAAGTTGGCACCCCCTAGTGAGATTTTTACATGTCTCCCGAAAGTTGTAAGACTAGCTCTAGCAGGATACAAATTCACACTAATGCTGAAGACTCTCAACTGTGATAATTTAGCAGATCATTAATCCCACTCTCTAAAGAAGGCTGTAAAGCAGAACTAAATATGCAAATCCTCTTGTGCTTTAAACTTGCATCTGTCTGTCCATCCATCCAACCATCTACCTATTGTAGTGGAATTCTCATAAGATTCTGCTACATTCTAATCCATTAATGTAGCTCAACTGGAGCATACAAGATTAAATAAAAATAAAGAAAAAAAAAGACATAAAAACAACATTAGGGCTCAGGCTATCAGAGGCCCTCCAAACAGCAGGTAATCTTACATACTTTATGATCTCCAATACATCTGCAGAAAGGGAGTGAGGTGGCACTCGGGGTTAGTAAATTGGCCTTTTATCAGAGAAAACTGACATTCAAACCCTGATTATTCTAAATCACAAGTGCAAATGATGTTGGTGGCCTCTTTCTAGCGTACTTCACCAAATTGCCATATGAACTGCCATGACCTGCAATGCCTATTCAAGAGAGTCAAGGCTGTGATACAGGTCAGGACTGAGATACATTGTCAGGGTTGTGAGGTAAATTTGCATAACACCTATATGCATAATGGCTGGGTTTAGGAAAGAGCTATTAACCCTTCACTTTCACGAGACCTGGAATCTATCCCCAAAATTTAACTAAAAATGAGATTTACTCTCCGCAGCCCTTCTGATATAGGATCACTCTTGCCAGAAGCAACGGAAGCTCTCTAAAAGTGGGCGGGCCACAGGTGCCCGAACCGTGGTCCCGCCCCCCACACCACCCCTTCTCCCCCGAGCTCCCACCCTCACGCTGCCTCTTCCCCCCAAAACTCCTCTGCTCACTCCTCTCCACTCCCTTCCATCCATCCCTCGCCCTTACGGCCGGTAAAAAGTGGGAGGACATAGCTCTCCCACTTTTATAAGTGATGGGGCCATGGTTCACCCCTCCCCCGCCCCCTCTCGTTCCGGCACCCCTGACTCCTGCCTTAACTTAAATTGTCTTGTTTTTCTGGACTTAAATCAGAATCTGAATGTTAAATTATCATTTAAAATATAATTATCTTTGCTTTTTAAAAAAATGCAGTATAAACTTCTATGGGCCACATTCATAGCAACCACTTCAGTGATTTTTAAGATGCAGTACAAAGGATATAGTTCTTACATTGTGTTGTAACACTCTGGAGGCTATCTTGGTACACAATACTATGCAATATTTTGTTTTACAATGTCCATTGGAAGCAATGTTACAAACATTCCAGTCACTTCCATAGGACTCTGTGTGTATGTGTGTGCGCGCGCGTTTGCATGCATTTGTGAACTTGTGAGCATGTGAGTGTCCAAGCAGCTCAGAGACTACTACAGCCTTGAAGTTGAACTATAAGGCATGGAACAGCTCCATTACTGCTCTGTAATCTGGTGAGGGAAGCTTCCTCCCACATCTATTCCTGCAAAGATCCTTAGTACCCAGATCAGCTTCTTGAGCTAGGAAAAGGATTTGGAAACTAGTACCACATTTGCCTACAGACACAGAACAATGATTTTATCACAACCACATATCACATACAAGACAAGACAAGACAAGCAACTGCTTTATACTGGCATGTAATGTTAAGTCACACACAAAAACAAAATGTGATGGCCTATTATTTTTACTTCTGAAATCAGTGACAGCAACCCATGAATTTCAATGGAACTTTGCATATCAAAATACCCAGAATAAAATGCAGTGAACATAATGCACAGGGGAACTTTTGCTAGTTTGTTTGTCTGTATGTGTATCTAAAGGGGCCACACACACACACGCATATATACATATATGTATGTAAGAGGAGAGATAGAGAGAATTTTTTTTCGAAGTACCTTGAACCTCAAACTGAGTCCCATTCAGAACACTCTCCCTGACAACAGGAAGGAAAGAAAGAAAAGTAAAAAGAATCTGAGACCCATAGAAATGCATATTTTTTTTGCCCGATTGAGCAATAATCATAGAAAAATAAAAATGTAGGGCTGGAAGGAACCTCGAGAGGTCATCTAGTCCACCCTTCCCACCATGCCCTGAGACTGGACCAAGTATACTTAGACCATCCCGGATTGGTATTTCTCTACCTGTTCTTTAAACCTCCAATGATGTGGATTCCACAACCTCCCTTAGCAACTATTCCAGTACTTAAGTATCCCTATAGTTCGGAAGATTTTCCTCATATTTAACCTAAATCTCCTTTGCTGCAGATTAAGTCCATTACTTCTTATTTTACCTTCAGTGAACGTGGAAGACAATTGATCACTGTCCTCTTTATAACAAACACTCCCTAACATATTTGAAGACATTTATCAGTTCCCGCCTCGGTCTTCTTTTCTCAAGAGTAAACATGCCAAAAATGTTTTAACCTTTCCTCATTGGTCAGGTTTTCTAAACCTTGAAACATTGTTGTTGCTCTGGACTCTCTCTGGTTTGCACACATCTTTCTTAATATGTGGCAATCAAAAATGGATACAGTACTCCAGCTGAGGCCTCACCAGTGCCAAGCAGAGCAGGACAATTACCACCTCTGTCTTACATAAGACACTCCTGTTAATACACCTCAGAATGATATTAGCCTTTTTCACAACTGTATCATATTCTTGGCTTATGTTCAATTGGTGATTCACTACAAACTCCCGATCTTTCTCTGCAGTACTACCACCTAGTCAGTTGTACTGTCAATAGAAATTAAACCTGATCTACAAATATTCAGATCTACCAATTTGTATGCCGTGGTTTAACCCAATATGAAATGGCTGAGCTATTAAACACTAGATGCCAAAATGAATAGTCCACACTAAATACTAATTGTAGATAAAATGTCTCTTAAAATAATAGACTGTTAAAGATGGAGCTTGGCAAAAAGAACAAACATCTCAAAACATTAAAAATCTATTCTCTTTAGTGCTTTAGAACTAAAATAGCCTAACCAGTTTATGTTGCTCCATAAAAGAACATCTGGAATGACCAGTTGTATATACACATTTGAGCCCACTGGGCCACATGATAATATCCTTAGAACTGAGGTTGCATCGTGGAAATATACCAGATCTTTAACCTCCCTTACCCAAAAACAGGGCCAAATTAGGGCAATCAAGAGTCCTAGACATATCCCACCTGGATCTTCACCCTTGCTCTGAGGCCCTTGCCTGTGGCCCTGCCCCTCCATAGGATGGCACCAGATTCAGAGTTCAGATGAGTAAGGGTGGCTAACGGCTCTTGGAACTATTGTTTCAGGCTATCTGCAGGCAGGCACCAGTTACACTTGGGTCATGTTTTCAAACATTTCTCTGCATGCATGAGGCCTAGAAATGTAATTTAAAAGAAAGATGAAATTCTGACTTCATGTGACTCCAGCAGCTGATGTCTCTGCCTTTCTTTGGCCCAGCCAGAAAGTGCTTACAAACTTTTCAAGAACAGAGAAAATGTTATTTCATGCATATGTAGATTCCCAGCCAGCAATATAATATATTCAGGCGAGCCTGTGAGTCCTTGAAGAACCCTAAGGAGGCTCCAATCCCATCCAATTGCAGGAATAGGGCCTTATTTTGAAACCCATAAGGTAACCTGTTATTCTGCTAAGTACCCAACTGCATAGCAAAAGGCACCAGTAAAACCAGTTTTGAGTATCAAAAATCATTAACAGGGCATATGGTCTTAGAAAAGTCATTTATTTCCATACAGCATGTCAGCTTTACATCTACAGAACTTTACAAAGGCCACATCTGTGGATGTGTGGTGTATATTGTCCATAGTATATGCAAGAGAATTAGAACTGCCTGACTGGATAGCATTATAATTGCAAGGAACAACAGCTATTTTTGTACTACTACGGCTCAGAATGATTTGAGTTATATTTGATTTAAAAATAAAATAATCAGATTTATACAATGCTACCATTTCTTTCACTGAATGTCTAGCTCTTGCTTAGTGAATGAATAGGTTTGGGATCACATGCATACCAAAATTCAGGCTCACAACAATGAGCTGCTCAAGAACACAATACAATCTATTCAAAAAACATCTTCTCATTGCCAAAGACAATGGATTTTTCAAAGAGAATAGCAAAAATAGCCAAGCACAGTCCTACTCTGTCTAGTCTCTGAAGAATTATCCCATAATTCTGATTCTCACCATTTCTGATCCATAAGAATTCTTTTGAGGGGGCATTTTACTGATTACTGTAATATACTGCAGTATTCGCGCATGCAGCATGATTGAAAGTAAAGTAGAGTAGCTAGTGCTTGTGCTAATAGAAAACCAGCATAAAATGTGCCCCTGTGGAGGAAGGATTAGCATTAATTGCCTGTTGTCAAATTCATCAAAGTTATTCCCAATTTATTAGAAGTTTTGTGCAATGCAGTACCACCAGAATGAATCTGTGGGTACTGCAATACACCATGCTTTAGTCTGCCTTTGGCAAATTAATGCAGATATTTTGCCTTATGATAATTCCTAATTAACAAGAGGTTTAGGAAAAAGTCCCACTCCTTTGGAAATCCAGTGCTACTGTTAGTCATTTGAAATTCAGCTCTAAACTTTTTTTTTAAAACGTGCAGCTCTTTTCACTGCCTCCCATTTAGTGCAACACTTAATATTAGTAAATTGGTCCCTTTGGGAATCTAAATTAAGGCACATATAATAGTACACGTAGAAAACCATAATTCTGTCATAATCCCCTCTCATTTTGGGTTTGTTTGGTTTTTTTGGGGGGGAGGGGAGTGTTAACTGAAAAAGGAGGTTTCCTTAGAAAAGATTTATGGTATGATTACAGTATTTACATAAACAATTTATGTTTGGAGTGCAAGTTCATTCATGCACAGATAACCTTTTCATATATGAAGTCCTTCAATGTGAGGATATACAGTTAAATAAACTTGTGCAATACAGATTAGCTTCAGGTAACCTGTACAATTTTCTGCATAAGAGATCAGCAGGTCAGCCTGAAAACTGCTTAGGAATGATTTAAAATATAGGAAAAATAATACAACACTGTGCATCAAAGCCTAGGGCTATATTTTTAAATGGTACTTAGGGTGGGTGACTCATGTGTACAGTGTACAATATTCTTATTTCTTGAAGGCTTTCTAAACAGTGGAGGGGAGAGGCAATTAACTCTTCCTGAGTCTGTAACTTCAGTAAATGAAAAAAATTACCAGACTAACCCCACAGTCAGCAAAAACTTCCTCTATAGCTCACTTCAGTAAACAAAAAACAAAGAAACAAGGGGGAAAACCAAAAAAAAGAGGCTCAACCTGATTTCCTGGTTTGCATTTCCAGTTCCACTGACGCATTTATCAAGAAGCTCACTCTCATGCAATCTGCAGAGGTGTCTGACTGCAGGAGACTCAGAACTGGCAGATCTGTGTCTATATGGGGCCTGATGGTACTACCCTTCCTGACATCGTATAATATCTCACTCCATATGTAGCCTCTCTGTCATCAATGGACCTACATGCAGAGCAAAGTGATATTGAACCAGAATAATGTGGCAGAATGGGGTCCATTGTGACTAGAATTTTAGAGAGAGAGAGAGAGAGAAGAGGATGAGGGGGGGTATTGTCTTTCTTTAAAAGATAATACATTAGTGATTATATTTTTTGTTAGATCCCAGTTTGTCTAGTAGTGGAATTTATGGACTTTTAAAAATAGATTTTGCCAAACAATTGTGTGGGCAAGTGCTGACTTGCAGTCTGCAAGATACCTTTCCATCAGCCCCAGGAAGATTAAAGCAGGCTCTGTTTTCATGAGGAGGGAGCTAAGGATGCAGGCACAAAGGTGAAATTCACTTTTTGTCCCCAACAAGATGAGCCCCTTGCCAGCCAATGCAGTGTTCACTGCAACAAATGCCAAAATAATGTGTTGCTTTCTATAGTCCCTTCATGTTGAAGAATTGCCTTGTACTTCTACGCATACAGAGCAGGAGTATTTCCCAGCTCCTGGATCTCAAATTCTTTCCTAATTTTGTGTGCCAAAAACCTGACAGAAAAATAACATTAGTGTACAAAGGTGGAAAAATCTCACTGCATCATACAAACACGGGGAAGGAAATATAGCTGAAAATAAAATGTCCTCCAAAAGTTCAGGGCATTATTTACATCTTGATCTTTTAAAGCCAGATTCTAATCTCAGCATCATAGCTCAAATCACTGTATATCATGAGTGAACAAGCAGACAGAGAAGTGAGTCACAGACTGAAATCTCCCCCTTTTTGTGGAGAAGGAGAAAGATTAGCTCTTTCAATTAATCAAACTAAGTGAACCTTGCTCTAAGTAGTATCTTAAGGACTCAATTCTCATCTCATTTACACCAGTGTAAATCCACAGTAACTCCACTGGCTTTGTTAGACTTACTCCAGGTTTGCATTGGTGTTAGTAAGCCACAAATAAGCAACCCCAAGTCCTGCTGCTTATCCGACCCCTTGTCCCTCGCTACTTCATTTTACATAGAACCAAGATCATACATATACATCTTGATCACATGGAGCCAAATCTTGCTGTTCTTGAAGTCAATGGTCTTGATGCACTCCTGGTTACTCCAGTTTGATGATGATTTTACTCCATTGAAACCAGTGGACTTTAGCTACTGCAAGATAACTACAGGCCAGTCAGCCTCACCTCACTCCCTGGAAAAATCATGGAATCCTCAAGGAATCAATTATGAATTATGAAACACTTAGAGGAGAGGAAAGTGATCAGGAACAGTAAGCATGGATTCACCAAGGGCAAGTCATACCTGACTAACCTAATTGCCTTCTATGATGAAATAACCAGCTCTGTGGATGAGGGGAAAGCAGTGGATGTGTTATTCCATGACTTTAGCAAAGCTTTTGATACAGTCTCCCACAGTATTCTTGCCGCCAAGTTAAAGAAGTATGGGCTGGATGAATGGACTGTAAGGTGGATAGAAAACTGGCTAGATCGTCGGGCTCAACAGATAGTGATCAATGGCTCCATGTCTAGTTGGCAGCCAGTTTCAAGCGGAGTGCCCCAAGAGTCGGTTCTGGGGCCAGTTTTGTTTAATATCTTTATTAATGATCTGGAGGATGGTGTGGACTGCACTCTCAGCAAGTTTGCAGATGACACTAAACTAGGAGGCGTGGTAGATACACTGGAGGGCAGGGATCAGATACAGAGGGACCTAGACAAATTAGAGGATTGGGCCAAAAAAAACCTGATGAGGTTCAACAAGGACAAGTGCAGAGTCCTGCACTTAGGACGGAAGAATCCTATGCACTGCTACAGACTAGGAACCAAATGGCTAGGTAGCAGTTTTGCAGAAAAGGACCTAGGGGTCACAGTGGACGAGAAGCTGGATATGAGCCAACAGTGTGCTCTTGTTGCCAAGAAGGCTAACGGCATTTTGGACTGTATAAGTAGGGGCATTGCCAGCAGATCAAGGAACGTGATCATTCCCCTTTATTCGACATTGGTGAGGCCTCATCTGGAGTACTGTGTCCAGTTTTGGGCCCCACACTACAAGAAGGATGTGGAAATATTGGAAAGAGTTCAGTGGAGGGCAACAAAAATGATTAGGGGTCTGGAGCACATGACTTATGAGGAGAGGCTGAGGGAACTGGGATTGTTTAGTCTCCAGAAGAGAAGAATGAGGGGGGATTTGATAGCTGCTTTCAACTACCTGAAAGGGGGTTCCAAAGAGGATCGAGCTTGGCTGTTCTCAGTGGTGGCAGATGACAGAACAAGAAGCAATGGTCTCAAGTTGCAGTGGGGGAGGTCTAGGTTGGATATTAGGAAACACTATTTCACTAGGAGGGTGGTGAAGCACTGGAATGCGTTACCTAGGGAGGTGGTGGAATCTCCTTCCTTTGAGGTTTTTAAGGCCAGGCTTGACAAAGCCCTGGCTGGGATGATTTAGTTGGGAATTGGTCCTGCTTTGAGCAGGGGATTGGACTAGATGACCTCCTGAGGTCCCTTCCAACCCTGATATTCTATGATTCTATGATGGAAAACCGACTGAGGATCCTTGTGGAGTTCTCCCTGAAGCATTCTATAGGAGTGGGATAGGCGTGAGGGAGTGCTGTTTCCCCAGAATGGGGACTATGAGGGTTTATCCCAGACATTGCTGGCCCTTAGACCCTCGCTGAGTAAAAGGGCTTTCCTCAACATAGGCCAGGCCATCGACAAGTTAATGGAACACTAGGCTGCTGTCTTTTACACAGCTACTGAGAGCATAAGCTGTGCCTGCCACCTGCCCTTGTCTCTCCTCTCCTCAGCCATGGATTCCCCAGCCCAACACTAAGGTCACTGCAGTGTTCCAATGGCATGAATGGGGAGTGATACCTCTGAACAGTGATACATTTGAAGAAGTAGAAAATCACTCTAAGAAACTCCTAATGAGCCTAAGATTAACCAAACAATCTTTCCCCAAGTACCTACATAATATTAATATATACATGTATCTCAGTAACCATGCATTTATAGTGCTGCAGCCCTTCTGCACTGAGAATGCTTTGCCAGTGGGAATAATATGAGCAGTAGAAACATAGGACATGGCCCTAGTTTTTTATTTATATAAATGTACCTGACACTTTACAAATCATGTAACAAGACAGATCTTCTGTCTTAGAGAGCTCATAATCTCACCCGAACAAACATAAGACAAGGAACAAAAGCTGAGGGGAAAGAAGGTGAGCTACCATGGTCAGTGAGGAGATAGGCACAAAAAAGCTTTGTGGAAAACATGTGTTTTATGAATAGATTTGAAGCAGAAGAGAGATAAAGTTCAACATACAGCAAGTGAGGAGCCAGAAGAAAAGAGGGAAGTGAAAAGTAAAAGGACTATTTAAGAGAGAGGACACAGATTAGTGTAGGAGAGTAAAATTTGTATATCAAGGAATAATTATCATAGTATCTTCCCTTTGGTAAGAAGACAGAAAAACCCATCTATTTACCCTATAATGAAACATAACTTCACAGTAAAGCACTTACTATGTAACTTAATTAAATCAAACCACAGCTGCATAACTAAAGAGTACTTCTAAGATTTTTAGTGCTGTGAGCACATTTCCCATGAAATATTACCTTTTATCATATAAAAATGTTCCTTCACTACAGTTCCTCTTTCTAGTCACAAAGCTCCTGCATGGAGTATAAAATGTAGAGGCATGCATGGGCAGAGTAGCATCTCCATGGTAGCTGCCATTACCTATTAGGGTATCAAAGTCAGTTTGAGCTGATGGTCTCCATGTCTGCCTGACAAGTAGACAGAAAGACCAAGAGCAAATCAGCTCACTAACCTTTTGAAGAGTTAATGGAATCTTCTTATTTATAAGCATACACAGTAACAGATATATACAAAATGAGTTAAATACTATAACACTTAAGCAACGGGAGAAGCAATGCAGCTTGCTGAAAGTCCCACAGCAGTAAACAAACAAAACAAAACACTGCATTACATACAGGTAGTGACTGCACATAGGTCTGCCAGCAGCCAGCAGGCTTTCAGCAACATCCCACATAAGGCTAGAAACAATTGTGCCAGTTAATTAGCACTGGCATTAAATGAGAGAAGGGACACTGACCAGGACATTGGGGTTAACCTTAATCTATTTAAACAGCATCATGTGATCTTTCATTCCATCTGTTATTAACATACTTCAAGATTAATCCAGTAATGTCACTACCCACCATTTTGAATAAATGGATACCATTTTGTTACTACATATCGTACTTCACAAGTCTTAAATGTTCAGTGGGTGATTGACAGTTTGAGATGGTGTCACAGGATTATATGACAGCCTATCACTTTTTCAAGGGTAAGGAATACTTTATCGGACATCCAGAGGAGATTTTTCCTGATAACATAGTTCCTCTGTTTCCCTCACTTAAATCTCAAGCATACACCAGTTCTTAAGGACATGCTCTTATAACAGAAACTCACAACCAGTAATGGGACAATATCCTTAGGGAGACAGCTGATAAACACTCTCCCCTCTGGCATAGAATACAAGACTTCTCCTGACCCCAGGGACATGGAGGAAAGATACATGTCATCACAATGTCTTAAGGGCAAACTACCATATTTCAACAATTACACTGAAAACAACAGGACTACTCATGTGAATAACGTTACTCATACAGGAGTAGGCAGGGTTGGGATCTAAGACCCATTGGCATGGTGGCATTGGACATTTGCATTGCTGCTAGTTATATTGCACCCCTAGATGACCTCAAACTCCAGTCAGGTCCCACGAGTACAAAATTTACTTTAAAAGGCATTACCAACATAAAAAATACAACATTTCAATAACCTGATCTAAAGTTTATACCAGATTTAGTGCAAAGGGAGAAATCCCATAACATAATGGTCACAGCAACATAAGTGGAACAGTACAGCCATCTATAGGGTGCAGCAGCCATTCTATTGGTGCATGGAAAGATGGCTGAGGGCAGGCAGAAAGGTATGTGTAGTGGGGGGATATGCACTGCGACCGCTTTAAATAAAAAGGGAACAGAGTAAGTCCCTAGCATATGTGCAACTGCCTGGGAGAGTACAGGTATGAACATATGAACAGTGCCTTATGGATGGCAAACTATGCCACTATGGGAGCCAGAAGCCCAGATCCTCAAATATATTTAGGGTGCCTAACTCCCATTGATTTTAATGGGAGATTGGCATCTAAATACTTTCGAAGATCACCATCTCTCCTCCCTGCCCCATTAGAGTGCCAGGAATCTTGCACTGCTGCCTTACAAGCAAACTAGGCGTCAGCCTATGCTCTCTTCCCTATAGTGCACCCACACAAGATAGATCAGGATTTTGACAGTTATTTACAGGAGCTCTTTATTAATTATGGAAAAGAAAGACAGTTAGCAATAGCTAGTCATTAATCTAATATTATGCTGTAAGTCAAAATGCCCTTCTCTTTATACCTCATTGTCGATTTCTTAGGGTTTCTCAGCGTCATGAAACTCTGTTTGAAGCAATGTAACCTCATGTCACCATCACTGTGTGTGTCCTGCTGCTTGGCCGTGAGACATCCTGACACCTTGATATACAAACCAGAGCCTAAAGTATGGCTGTAACTACTGCACCAAGATCTATTTCTACAAAGATCAAAAGAATCAAACATAGCCATTGTGTGCATATGCGTGTGTGCAAGAAAGAGACAGACCAACAGATGTGACAAGAGACATCAATAAAGAATAAAGAAAAAAATAATGAGGGAGTTATAGGATTCTAAAGTGACAGAGTTAAAACCTATATGCGATAATATTTATCAAATGTTATAATATGTGAATAATTGTAATAGTTACTGTAGCTACCACTATCATTTAGCATACGATACCCTGTGCTAGTGATGCCCTTTCACACCTCTGCTGCAACACTATTATAGTCCCAAATGTAACTGTTGCTGAATTTAACCAGGAGTACCTGTTAGGCAATGACTATATTTTATTTGTTTATACATTTGGTGCTTAATTGAGTCTCAAACTAAATATGCTGAATATATACTTAATTAAATGTGCTAAAGAAATATAGTAGGTGCATTTAGAAAAGATTTGTTTGGTCAACTAAGATGTTTTGCAACTGTAATTGCATTATTGTTATTGGCATTTCTAAATCACTCTCTGCATTTCCTTTGGAATAAATGTCTCAGTAGCTCACCAGTGTAATGTATTACTACACTACAAAACTGAAGGAACACATTATATATTCATGGACACTTGGCTTTAACCACTTACAGTATAACAATGAAGTAAGGATTATTATGCAGCAAGTTTGCTGAATCATCATTCTTTCAAACCATAAATATACTGTGCCTATACCACAACATCCAACCAATAAGAAATTCAGCATACAAGATCTCCAGTACTCACTTATACCCTGAAGCTGTATAAGATAGTTAAAACTAAATTAAATTAGTCAAATAATAGCATTTGTTTTAAATTTAAACTGTAGTTCATATACTATGGTACAAGCACAGTATGCTGGTGTAATAAGCACTCATTTTGCAGTACTATAAATATATTATAATGCATACTTCTAGGAGATACATGCATGTAAAATACTACATTTAAAAGACACATTTAAGAATTAGATTTTGATTATGGTCTTAGGTATCTAAAATGCAAACGTGGTGAAAATTGCCTTAATATTTTTTCTATAGCATCACCAATACTGCAGTAGAAGAAGAGACATCCATATCACCACCATCAGCCAGTGACTAAGGCCTGGTCTACACTAAGAGGTTATGTTGAATTTAGCAGCATTAAATCGAATTAACCCTGCACCCGTCCACACAACGAAGCTATTTAGTTCAACATAGAGGTCTCTTAGATTCAATTTCTGTACTCCTCCAAAACGAGGGAAGTAGCGCTAAATTCAACATGGCCATGTCAAATTAGGGTAGGTGTGGATGGAAATCGACACTAATAGCTCCGGGAGATATCCCACAGTGCACCACTCTGTTGACGCTCTGGACAGCAGTCCGAGCTTGGATGCTCTGACCAGCCACACAGGAAAAGCCCCGGGAAAATTTGAATTCCTTTTCCTGTCTGGCCAGTTTGAATCTCATTTCCTGTTTGGACATCGTGGCGAGCTCAGCAGCACTGGCAACGATGCAGCGTTCTCCAGCAGAGGTGACTATGCAATCTCAGAATAGAAAGAGGGCCCCAGCATGGACTGATTGGGAAGTCTTGGATCTGATCGCTGTGTGGGGCGATGAGTCCGTGCTTTCAGAGCTGCAATCGAAAAGACGGAATGCAAAGATCTACGAGAAGATCTCAAAAGCCATGACAGAGAGAGAATACAGCCGGGATGCAACGCAGTGCCACGTGAAAATCAAGGAGCTGAGACAAGCGTACCAGAAGACCAAAGAGTCAAACGGACGCTCCGGATCCCAGCCTCAGACATGCCGTTTCTTTGAGGCACTGCATTCCATTCTAGGTGCGGCCGCCACCACTACCCCACCACTGACTGTGGACTCTGAGGATGGGATATTGTCGACGGCCGCTTCCTCGGAGATGTTAGCAGACGGGGAAGATGAGGAAGGTGAGGAGGAGGACGAGGCAGTCGACAGCGCTTACAACGCTGATTTCCCAGACAGCCAGGATCTCTTCATCACCCTCACAGAGATCCCCTACCAACCGTCCCCAGGCGTTAACCCAGACCCTGAATCAGGGGAAGGATCAGTCGCTAAGTGTTTTAAACATGTAAACATTTATTTTGAACAGAACAGGAATATTAACAATGGGTTTTTCATGATTTGTTTGCCCTAGGCGCTTAATGTTTTAGACCTTGGCAGTGCAACTACTGGAAAAGAATCTAACAATGTCCGGTTTATCATGATTAGTTTGCCCTAGGCGCTCTACTTTTTAGTCCTTGCCAGTGCAGCTACTGGAAAAGAAGGTCTATATGTCCGGGGATAGAGCTGAAATCCTCATGGGACATCTCCACGAAGCTCTCCTGGAGGTAATTGGAAAGCCTTTGTATGAGGTTCCTGGGGAGAGCGGCCTTATTCTGTCCTCCGTGGTAGGAAACTTTTCCTTGCCAGGCTATCATCAAGTACTCTGGGATCATTGCCTTGCAGAGCATGGCAGCATACGGCCCTGGTTTTTGCTGGCTTTCACGCAGCATGCGTTCTTTCTCGGTCTCAGAAATTCTCAGCAGAGTGATGTCGCTCATGGTGACCTGCTTAGAATTAAGGGAATGTTACTATTGGGACTGCTTGCCTGTTCCTTTACAGAACTGTCACCGGCGGTGGAGGCGGGAGAGGGGCAGCATACAGGGATCTTTCCCGGGGACAGCCGCGAGGGGGTGGGACAGGGGCAGAGTTCTTGCTTGCCGGATTGCCGGCAGCAGGAACTGCCCAACGATAGGAGCATTGCTTTGAACGTGAAAGGAGGGCACTGCTCTAATTTAAGTTTTAAGCAGCCAAATGTCTACGGCTTACCATGTCAGCCTTCTACCCGAATTCCGCCGTCCTGCCCCGCTTGTCTGATCTCCACTGCAAGACCCCAGGCACTGAATGCGAAGGCCGAAAATTCGACCTTGTCCTGAGTGCGCATGTGAGAAGTGCTGTGCATGGTCTTGTTCACAGAGAAAGACTATGTTCATTGTTCACAAAAAATTATCTTTGTGAGGAATTCACTCCCTTTTTCCCATCCCACAGCTGTGACTGTCTCCCGACCTACCCTGGCATCCCCCTCGCAGAGGCTGGCGCAGATTAGGCAGAGAAAGAAAAGGACACGGGACGACATGTTCTCAGAACTTATGGGCTGCTCCCGAGCCGATGCGGCCCAGCAGACTCAGTGGAGGGAGAACATGTCGCAATACCAGCGAGCACATAGCGAACGGGAGGAGAGGTGGCAGCAGGAAGACCAGCAGGTGACTCAAACGCTGCTTGGACTAATGAGGGAGCAAACGGACACGCTCTGGCGCCTTGTGGATGTTCTGTAGGACCGGAGGCAGGAGGACAGAGCCCCGCTGCAGTCTATCTCTAACTGCCCTCCCCCGCCACAAACTCCCATACCCCCCTCACCCAAAGTCCCAAGAAGGATGGGCGGCAGGGGCCGTGAAAACTGTCACTCCACCCCTGCAGACTGCTCAAGTACCAGAAGGCTCTCATTCGCAAAAATTTGATAAGTCCTTTCCTTCCCGCCTCACCCAAGCCCCCATCCCAGTTTCATCCCCTAACTGTGTAGTTGCTAATAAAAGATACGTTTCTGTTAATTACTGTTTCCATCATGTTCTTTTAGGGGAGAGTGTGTTTGAAAGGGGGAAGGGAGTTGGTAATTGGAGAGGACAGTCACCTTTACCAGGGTACAGACACGGGGGCAGGTTCAGCAGAAAGTGACACACACATTGCAGTCACTAGGCATCCTAGTCAGTCTGGGAGGTGGTTTTCATGTTCTGTGGGGGGGGGCATGTGACTTTGTGGCGGGGGGAGGGCGGATAGAGATCTTATGCTGCGGTCCTTATCCTGGATCACAGAGCCACACAGCAGGGATCTGTAACCGTCTTCCCCCACCACAAAGTCACATAGCCCCCACACACCGAGTCCCGAAAAGGAGGGGTGACAGGCTCCGTTGAAACAACCAGTCCACCACTGCGGACCTCTCTAGGAGCAGGAGCCTGTCATTCCTCAAGTTTAGAAGCGTTCTTTTCATCACTACGCCCGCTCACCACCACAGTCTGCGTCCCAGTTTCAACACTTTACCGCAAAATCCGTAATAAAGACAACGGTGTTCATTAACAAAGTTCCATTTATTTTATTTTTAAACGTGTGTTGGAAGGGAGGGGGGGTGAACAGGGTATGTAGCTGGAGAGGACAGTCAACAGTAAGTGGGTAAAGAAACGGGGGCAGGTTCAGCTTCTCTTTAAACAAACTTAATAGTCAAAGGTTACCCTGCTCACTCTGGAACCTAGCTTTCAAAGCCTCCCGGATGCACAGCGCGTCCCACTGGGCTCTTCTAATCGCACGGCTGTCTGGCTGGGCGTAATCAGCAGCCAGGCTATTGGCCTCAACCTCCCACCCCGCCATAAAGGTCGCCCCCTTGCTCTCACAGAGATTGCGGAGCACACAGCAAGCTGCAATAACAATGGGGATATTGGTTTCGCTGAGATCAGAGCGAGTCAGTAAGCTTCTCCATCTCCCCTTGAGACGTCCAAAAGCACACTCCACCACCATTCTGCACTTGCTCAGACGGTAGTTGAAGAGTTCTTTTTCACTGTTCAGGGCACCTGTATAGGGCTTCATGAGACAGGGCTTTAGCAGGTAGGCTGGGTCCCCGAGGATCACTATAGGCATCTCCACATCCCCAAGATTTATTTTCTGGTCCGGGAAGTAAATACCTTCCTGCAGCCGTCTAAACAGACCAGAGTTCCTGAAAACACGAGCGTCATGAACCTTGCCCGGCCATCCTACGTTGATGTTTGTAAAATGTCTCCTATGGTCCACCAGTGCTTGCAGCACCATTGAAAAGTAGCCCTTTCGGTTAATGTACTGGCTGGCCTGGTGGTCCAGTCCCAGGATAGGAATGTGAGTTCCATCGATAGCCCCACCGCAGTTTGGGAATCCCATCGCGGCGAAGCCATCTATGATGACCTGGACGTTTCCAAGGGTCACTACCTTTGACAGCAGTAGCTCAACGATTGCGTTGGCTACTTGCATCACAGCAACCCCCACGGTAGATTTGCCGACGCAAAAGTGATTCGCGACTGACCGGTAGCTGTCTGGCATTGCAAGCTTCCAGAGGGCTATGGCCACTCGCTTCTGGACAGTCAGGGCTACTCGCATCTGGGTGTCCTTGCGCTTCAGGACAGGGGACAGCAACTCACAAAGTTCCAGGAAAGTTCCCTTCCGCATACGAAAGTTTCGCAGCCACTGTGATTCATCCCAGACCTGCAGCACTATGCGGTCCCAGCAGCCCGTGCTTGTTTCCCGGGCCCAGAATTGCCGTTCCACAGCATCAACATGACCCATTGCCACCATGATGTTCACGGCGCGGGGTCCCGTACTTTGTGAGAGGTCTGTGCCACTCTCAGACTTCATGTCCTCACCGCGCTGCCGTAGCCTCCTTGCCCGATTTCTCAGCATCTGCCTCTGGAAAAGGTGGATGATAAGGTGCGAGGTGTTGACAACGGCCATAACTGCAGCGATGGTCGCAGCGGGCTCCATGCTTGCAGTGCTGTGGCGTCCGCGCTGTCACTCACCAGAAAAGTGCGCGAACTGATTGCCCGCCGGCGCTTTCAGGGAGGGAGGGCGGGAGTGACGGTTGGATGACGACAGTTACCCAAAACCACCCTCGACACATTTTTTTCCCCAGCAGGCATTGGGGGCTCGACCCAGAATTCCAATGGGCAGCGGGGACTGTGGGATAGCTGCCCACAGTGCACCGCTTCCAATGTCGACGCTTGCCCCGTTAGTGTGGACTCACAAAGTCGAATTACTGTCCTTAGTGTGGATACACACGTTCGACTTTGTAATATCGATTCCACATATTCGATTTAAGTACAATCAAACTACTCTCGTAGTGTAGACATACCCTAAGCGTGATATGTTTTTACATAATAATACTCTTTTTCTAACAGTATCCTGGATATTTGCTTTCTCAAAAGAAATCCAACAACACATTGACACTACAATGATATAATGAAAAAAGGAGCAAAAAAACCCCAAAAAACAAAAAACAACATGGTCTTTATAACAAGCTGACTATATTCTATGTGTCCAGAGAAATAAGAATTTTTCCACTCTAGCAGTTTAGTAATGTATGGGGATTTTCAGTTTCCATGTATTGCACTTTTGCTAATAGGTTGGTCCCAGGCATAGACTGGTATAACATAATACATGTTTGTTTTTAGCATTAGTAATTTCTTTAATTACTTTTATAGTAATTGCATCATATTTGCAATTTCATTTAACAGATCTTCCATGTTTTACATTTTTAAAACTCTTGAGATTTTTTTTCACTATTTTGGGCATCTAATGTAGCAGGAAATACTGTTGTAGCTACAGTACAGAATTATGCTGAGCAAACTCAATTTTTAAAGTCTATTCTGTAATTATATAGAAGCAATCCTCCCTAGGTGTGGAGGGTCTCTTGGCAATGCAATGATTCAGTTCTGTTCTGGAAGGGTAGGGAAAGGCCATGCAGAGATATACAGTCTTGGCCCACTCCAGCAAAGCCCTTAAGCACACACTTAACATGCAGCACAATTAGTTTCAATGGTTTCAATGAAGTTAAGCACATGCATAAGTGCTTTGCTGGATTTGGGCCCCTACATGTGCTGTAGAGACCAGCTCTGCAGGGGTTGCTATGAGGATGTGCAAGTGGAGGACTGTAGTTTAGTCAAAGAAGGGTCATCCTCTACATTGTGTGCTCCCAGGGCCTTATCCAACAACCGCTGATGTCAATGGAAAAAGTCCTATTGATTTCAATGGGACCTGAAGCAGGCTCCTAATGCTTTCCACATTGAGAAGGCAGGTGGGTGCTAAAGACACAGAGGTTGCTGTTAAAGCCAACCTAAATTTTTCTGTTAAAAAGTTTTATTGACAGAAAATGGTTATTTTGTCAAAATGGGACATTTCCACAGGAAATACCTGTTTTCTACATTTTTAAGGTTTCCATTAAAAAACTTTAATCTTCCAAACGCAAAATTTTTCAGTTTTTGGCAACAAACATTTTTCAAAAATGTCTGGATTTTTGATAACCAAAACCGAAAAACTTTAGCCAAGCAATGAACATTTTTTAGTAATTCCAAAAACGTGTCTGACCAGATGAAACATTCTGATTTTCAGGTTTGGTGATTTTCAACAAAAACCTGAAATAAGTTGATAAAAGCAAAAAACAATCCCCCAAACCATTTCATCATCAGCTCTAGTTTCCTCAGCCCACAGAGCAGTTTCCCTGTGTAGCTTAATGGTTTGGGGATGTAGGGGTGTGAAGATTCTTTCCCTACTCCATAGCTCCCGGCCCAGCTAGTCAGGCTGAGTCAAACTGGGGAGAGGATTTTCCCTTTAAAGAACCAGCACAGTAAAGAATGTAAAGAAACTAAAGGGAATTGGTGTAGAAATTCTAGATTCGGTGCTTATTCAGTAGCAGAATCACATTAAAATTATTAGATTTACATAATAGTTTTCTCAGATAAAATGCAATATAAAAGGCTGATTTTTATTATAGTTATTGTTTTCAGAAATGGGAATTAGCGGACTGTGCTGAAAAATCTTAAAGACTATGGGAATATTTGAATGAGTATGAGATTTCTGGATCAGGCCTTGCTTTTCTATGTTAATATTTTAAAGCTGAGTTAATCACAGTTTTTTATAATAGTGAAGATCTCAGTAGTCTGTGTGGATCTTTAAGCTACTTCAATATTTAGGTAACATGCCAAAAAGACGAAGAGTTGTATTCCCAACAATGAGATATCAGCATCACAGAAGCCTATAGTTTTGCTGCAGTCTTGCTACTTTCACTATGTGTCACTGTGTATCAGTGTTAGCTAGAGGAGAAATAAGAGCATGGCTAACAAGAGAAAAAAGGGAGGTAAAGATGATGACATACGATTTTTCTTGAAACATCACATTTCTTTTTTCCATATTTTGAGAAAAGGTTACACTCCCTTTGCTTGCAATTATAAAACAAAAATGTTAACACCACCAAGGTTCATCATAAGTTAAATTTAAGTGTTGAACAGAAAAGGGAGTCCTTGTAATATATTATCCAAAATGGGTATAGAATCCAGGCTGGGATTTCTATTACTGACGCTTTTTAATTGTATCAAAAACACTGGATCACATTTATGTTTCTATTAATAAATGTTAATTTTTTTACACCGGAAAACCTCTGGAAATACATATGTTATCTGCACTGAATACTAAGCAAAACTGATTTGTGCACTGAGAATGGTGTTTACAATGAATAACAAACAAATTCATTATAGTGGCATAAAAATATCAAACTAAATTATACCCAGTGTTTTATTAAAGTTCATGGAGCTATTGAAAATTTAGTGCCGTTTAATAGTTATTATTATTATTACACATAAATTCTCCTGTAAAGGAAAAATTATTATTTAAATTTCCACACTTTTGGGCTGGATCCAAAGTCTACTAAAGTAATTGGAAGTTCTTCTATTGACTCCAAAAGGCTTTGGATCAGGCTCTTAAAATACATGCCAAACAATTCAAAGACAATCAGTAAGAATGAAGAATGTAAGTAAGAAGAATGAAAGAAAACTCAAGGAGACTCAAGCCAGGTCTACACTGCCGTGCAGTTCAGACTAACAAGGTGTGAATAACAATGCGTGCAAATGCTGCACTATAACTCTCCTGTATGGATACTATGGGCGCAAACTTAAAGGTCACACTAACTTGGGACCTTCAAATTCGCGCCCGCAGTGTCCACACAAGGGGGAGTTACAATGCCGCACTTTGGGGCACACTGCTATCCCCCTTAGTCAGAACAGTGAGTCAGTGTAGACATGCCCTTCATTTGAAACCTATCACAATATTTGTAAAAGATTTATGATATACTTTTAAAGTATGAAAAAATAAGACCTATATTTCTAATTCAAAGCTAAATCCCAAATGCAGCAGTCTAAACATAATCCCTGTAATTAATAGAACAGTCCAGCATGCTGGGCTTTCCCCTTTGAAGCAGAGGAAAAGAGAGAGAGAAAGAAAGAGAGAAAATATGTTTTTCTATCAGATATAAAGTATTTATATGCAAAACTTTAATTCATATTTGGATATTTTAAAATATGTTTTAAGAGATAGCTGGAATGTGCAAACTACTGCTATTCTTATCTTAATGCATGGGGAGAAATGCAGAAATCTCAGCAAACTTAGATGAGAATATACCCAACCAGTCTGTTCCAGAGATATGTCCAAAACACAAAATTGCCTCACCACATGGCACAATACTGGCAGTATCTGTACGGCAGGGTTACCAGAGGGAAAACAGAATTCTTCATATTTAAAAGAATCCTTTCTTTAATGTCTGATCAGAGAATAAATGCAAATCCTACTGCACTGATTGAAGGGGAGGTGTTGTTCACCATATGGTCTTGCAGAATGAACTCTGATATGAGTGAGGAGTTCCTTTTTTGACATAGAACAAGGCAGGCAAGTGAGTGGACACCTGGTCAGATAAATTGCACCAGAATTTGAATGGGATGCCCATTCGCCAAATTGCTAGTGGGTATCGGAGCCAAGAATAAATAAAATGTGTTTCCCTTGCACATTTCAGCTGTTGTGCTGTATCAGAATGTGTTCCATAGTGGAAATTTGGCCTTGCTTTCACATGACTTTCTGGATTTGTTAAAAAAATCCTATTAGCTTTCACTGTGCAAAACCGCATTCAACAAATGTTACTGTTACTTTATTACTTTCAAATTAGGACTAATAAAGTTCAGTCACTGGACTGATGTAAAACAAAACATATTTTTATTGAGGAAGTCCCAATCTGAATTTCAGCTATTGTATAGACAGCCTGTAGCAGGGTGGACATCCACACCTGCCCGGAAGGGCTTAAGACAGCCCTGGGAGAGGGCTGTTGTAGGGGGAAGCCGCTAGTAGGCTGATAGTAAGCAGCTGCAGCTGGGCCACGCCCCAATCAGGCCTCAGCTGGCCCTATATAGGAGGCTGGGAGCCAGGAGCTCAGAAGTCTCTCTCTGTGTTCAGAGAGAGAAGGGCCTGGCTGCAGGAAGCTAGAGACAGCGTACTTGAGTGGAGAAGGGCTGGGGAAAAGCAGAGGAGCTGGGGAGTTCCACCTTGGAAAGCCCCAGGCTGTGGCCTAGCATTGGGCTATTAGGTACTGGGGGTTGCAGAGGGCAGCCCAGTGGTAGGCAAAGGCAGCAGGTCCAAACCCAACCTTGCCTATGATAAGTGGCGTATACTGCAGTCTGCCCCAGGGAGTGAGGCTAGATGGTGACTGGCAGTAGTCTTACACTGAGGCAAGGTGGGGTTAGTGGGTGGGGAGACCCAGAGTGTGGGGGTACTGACAAGGGGGCAGCACCCAGTTAAAGGGGCAACGGGGTCCTGGGAGGGACATGGGGCCAGCGGCAAGGCGGATCACTGGCCTGCAGAGGGAGCTCCAAGGCTGGCAGAGCTAATTCCCAACAGAGACCAGTAGGAGGCGCCGCAGGGGTGAGTCTTGCACTGTTACACAGCCCTAAAGGCACATGATCATATTTAAGGGACAAATAGGGAATCTAAAAATCAGCAAGCACCTACAATGGAGGAAAGCCTGTAGTTTTTGTTTGTTTGCTAAACTCATAGCAAGAATACCTGTAACCTCCCTAAACCACTTTATGGATTTGGTAAGGAGTTCTCTAACTCACTCATAATGGGAACCACATCTTAACATTTTCTGTTGGACACACACACACCCATTCACTATTACTCAGACCATCTTCCTTCCCATTCACTTTTGCTCAACGTCCCTGTATTGCTTATGTGAAAAAAATTGGAAACCGATGAACTAAACATTTCATTTCTCTCCATAGACACTGCTGCATTTAGTTTAGTTTAGTTTAGTTTAGTAAATCTTTGTATTATTTAGTTTCATGTCATATCAGTTAAATACTAAAATTCTGTTATGTTCATTAGAAGCTAACTGTGAACATTTACATTAATTAAGCTTCTGTCTATACTGGCTACTAATCTGACATTATAGCTGAACTACCAGAAGGATTTCTATAATAACAGATTTTTTTTTCTAGTTAGTGGTTTCTATCAGGCAGATAAATAAAAAGACTCAAAAGAACAGGGAGAGGTACAATTATATCATCTTACCATTTCAGCACAATACACACAATGATATTCAGGTCACTCCCAATGGTGTTGTGAAGCATAATTCATTAATGTTTGTAAAGTGCTTGGATGGAAAGCCCTATAGAAATGCAGATTATTAGTAGTAATTATTAAATAGAACAACTAGATTCTACTTACCAGAATACACAGGTTAAATTCAGCTCAGCTGGGCATATATGGGAGATCACCAGAATTATATAAAGATTTGACATCTATTAACCTATAAAAGATCTGTCTATGAAAAAGTAGTTCTGATTCAAATTTACAACAGCTGGAATTCATCACCCCCTTTTTCAACACCCCCTGCACCACACACACAAACAGACTGTGACTTCTGTACATGCCCTGCATGAGGGATTGTGGTCAGTGGAACCTCTTCTCAAGGCATTTCCAACCCTTCTACTCTAGAGCTATTGAGTAACCCAGCCCCACTATGCACAGAAGACAGAGTCCCCCAGTTCCCTTTTCTATGCGTACCCTTTTCCTTGCACTGTAGTACTACAATGCTGTTAGAGTCCTTCTTTGTCCCCTACCATAATGAATGAATTTCACCCAACAAACATAATTTCACCAAAGATAAAGGAAACAGACAACTTGAGCATCTGTATAACACATTGCACTGATCAGTCAGAACTAGAGCTAAAACTGTCCTTAATAACGTGTAAACAAAGGTCTAAAGTACTCTTGCATTGATCATTTATGATTGAAAATGTCATCCAGTATCTTTGGTATTTTCTAACTTCACTGTTACATATTAAGTCAATTTTGTCCGTGTTAGGCACAGCCATCTGGGGCTTTACATCTTTTTGTGCAGTCTTATGCATCTACTGGGGAAAAAGCCATAGACAGAAAATTCAAAAGGGACAGCAGTAAGGTTGCTGTTATTTAGAAGGCGGCTGTGGAGCCTCCAGAGGTGCATGAGGTTATGGAGTCTCCATCCTCTGCACAATAACACTCCTGTTGGTTAAGAATAGGGGACATAGTATGAATAAAAGGCTCCTCCCAAGAAGATCTGGGATACGGTAAAAATCATGATTCCAAGAAAGTCATGCAGCTTTTGCCCATCTCAAGGAAAGTATTATGGCTGGTATGAGGGTCTTCTCCTCATGAAAGGGATGGATGAAGAAGACCCCTGAGATTCATCCCAGATGACTCAAGTTGGAGAGTGGCTAGGCTAAAATCACTCCCTCAAAGAGCCTATGAAGAGGGATAACACTCCAGCAAAAAACTAAGCTTATCCAAACTGCACCACACTTCCAAACCTTCTGAATGCTGCCCATCACTGATACTCACAAGCATCTACCATTTCCATACAGGCACATATTGCTACCTCCCGCTATTGGAAATCTCAGCAAAGATGCCAAGGATGAACCACAGGAAATGAAGTAGCCTCTCACTTGAGGTCAGGCACTGCACTTTGATGGGAAAGAGTGCACTACCCCACCGTGTCTGTTTATACCTATTTAGTCACCAGTGCTGCTTTTGCCAGCTCTACATTTCCTTTAAAAAGGTCTGGAAATTCCTGGATAAGAAACAGTCTTCCAAACAGCAGGTACTATGAGGAAACCCAAAAGAATAGCTAAGGGGAATCATCTAGTTCTTGGTTATGTATTTTCTTTTGTTTAAAAGAAAAACTCCACTCACTTTGCTCAGCATAACAACCTGAAAGTTCAAGCAATAACAAGCTTTTCTCACCAGGAGTAAGCAATGAGATGTATTTGAAACTTAAGTTTTTAAATTACCGTGGCCTCATGACTGTGGCAGCTATGTCCTGAAAAGTAACATTTGTAATGTTGTCTGCAAAGAAGAAGAGCTCTGTAGTGCCTGAAAGCTTGTCTCTTTCACCAACAGAAGTTGGTCCAATAAAAGATATTACCTCACCCACCTTGTGTCTCTCATATCCTGGGACCAACACAGCTACAACAACACTGCAAACAATTTGTGAGATTGAGGTTCTACGACTCCTATGTAAAACACTGGAAGGCAGGAAATAATATACTGGGTATGACAATCAGAAGAAAGATGTTAAACACTTCAGTTTTTAAAATTATTGTCGAAAAACAAAAATGACTTAATGGAGACTTAATTTCAGTTTTCGGCATTGGACTCCCATACAGTAATTGTCCCAAAGGATGGCTTTTAGCCATACTGCCTCAATGTGTTCTCCTGACTGAACTCACAAGATTGGGCTGGGTAGTATTTAGAGGGGAAAAACGTCTAACGATATATCTACACTGCAATCAAAGATGTGACTGCCATATGGGTTGGCATATCATGCTAGCTTGAATCTAGCTAGCACTGTTAAAAATAGCAGTGAAGACTTATTGGCAGGGGCTTCAGTGTGAGTTGTACAAGCACACTGGGGAACCTGAATACCTACTCGCATTGTTAGCTTGCACTGAAGCCCATGCTGCCACATCTTCTTTGCTATTTTTAGCCGTGCAAGCTACATTAAAACAAGGAGGGGTATGCCAGCCCAGGCTGCAATCACATCTCCGACTGCAGTGTAGACATACCCTTACAGACACACAGGTCTTGCACAAAGTGGTGCTGATGATCCATTCAGTAATTGGTGCTATTCTCTCTAAACTGATGCTGAACCAATGCTCTAGCATAGCATTATAAGGGTACCATGCTTCTTGGAGATGCTAATTTTATGGGTGAGATGCAACACACCAGTCCATTTCAGGGATATATGTTCCATTTGTAGAAAGAAAGTAACCAACTTATTTGGCTTGTGGCACGTTAGCGTTACAATGCTTTTTCATGTGTCTTTCATTTTTGTGTACAGAATTAAACCCAGGCTGCAAGCAAACTCTAGTACTGCAAATATAATGTGACTAGGGATGTTTTGAGATATACTGAAAATGTGTCACAATCCCCCATGGGCCAGCACCTCTCAATACGTCCTTCCAGCACCAAATACACTGAATTGGGAGTATGGACAGAATTGGAAGTGTACAATTTTTAATGCATCTACTATTGAATTTTTAATTTGCAGATTATTGACTGTATGGACAGTAATGGCTTTGAACAACAGGGTAAGTGTGTATGCCAGACATCTGAAGTAATTCCATGTGAAAAAAGAGATGGCAAATTGCTGGAGCCCTTAATTACACTGCTATTTAATAGTACTCTGGAAGGGCCTCAGCAATGTAATATTCCCCTCTGCACACACAGATCGCTCCATCTATATTTCCATAAAATGAAATACCACACTCATTTCTGCAGGGAAAATGGTATTTTTGGTTAGTTTTTTGTTTTGTTTTTTCGTTTGAAAACTAATGCCAATTACTCTAAAAGGCAGGTTGAAAAGAGGTCATCGCTTGATTAGATGGAATTTTAACCCTTTCTGCTTCTAGAATTCTAAAAGAAGCAAACACTGACAGGCCATTATATAAAATGCTGCTAGCCTTCTGCCATGCCCTGCCCTACGTCTGTGCATAATCAAACAGCTGCTTTCACCAACCATCTCACTGACACCTCACAGCAGCCTGCCCACTGCATGCTTTACAGCTACCAGGCCTGCTCCTGTTCCCACTAAAGTCAATGGCAAAGCAATCATTGCCTTCAGTAGGAGCAGGGACATCCTTTCAGGTAGGCTCTTGATGGCACTATCCCACACAAACCATACTTTCAACAGGAAGCAGGCACAAAGGGCACACAATCAAAATAATATATATGCCACCTCATAGACTCATAGACTTTAAGGTCAGAAGGGACCATTATGATCATCTGGTCTGACCCCCTGCATGCTGCAGGCCACAAAACCGTCCCTACCCTTTCCTTGACTCTGCTGATGAAGTCCCCAAATCCTGTGTCTTAGTGACTTCAATTGGCAGAGAACCCTCCTGCTAGAGATCCCTGCCCCATGCTGCGGAGGAAGGCGAAAAACCTCCAGGGCCTCAGCCAATCTACCCTGGAGGAAAATTCCTTCCCAACCCCAAATATGGCGATCAGTAAGACCCCGAGCATGTAGGCAAGAGTCTCCAGCCTAACCCTTGTTAGCCATTATACTGTTTGCCTACCATTGCTTGGTATTCCTCAGCTAATATGTTTTACCATTAAACCATTCCCTCCATAAACTTGTCTAACTTAATCTTAAAACCAGACAGGTCCCTCGCCCCCACCGTTTCCCCTGTTGGCCTCTTTGCCATAGGTAGTCCAAGGCCAGCCCAGGCACTCTTTTCTCTTGGACAGTGGGGATCTCTGCTCCTCCTTTACCTCACCATTTTATTTAGAAACAAAATCCTGTCAGCAAACATTAGTAAAACATTATTACCATGACTAAATTTTACCTGCCACAGTGAATATTATTACTATGTGAAGATTAGGAATATTAACACCCCCGCCAATGCCAAAAGAGGCTGCTTGAATTACAGAAAGCCACAACAAAACTTACTTGTGAAACAAATCTTTGTGAGAACCTCTTCACTGAAAGCATTCTACATCTACTTTAGATTAAAATTTGTAAGATCAAGGCAAGTTTGCAACTCCAGTATGCAGTGAGGAAACAACCTCAGTACAGAGAGGCAATCTGGGTTCTTCTTTTACCATCATTTCCCCTAGGCTGGTATTGGTGGTGAAAGTCCTGAACAAGTACAGCATCAGATCACAGTCTAACTGAAACTTGCTGCTGCTCATGATATATCGTTATCAGAAAGCAGCCTAACATGTCCAAGTCCAGTCTCTTCTGTGCTTCATATCATGAGCTACTACTGTTATCAATGTTGCCAGTCACTTATGTGCACTATTACTATTATCTGCCCAACATCGATAGGCACTGTGCCTTGGGCTAAAGCAATAGGTGTCATCCATACTACTTTTCTAACATTCAAAAATACCATTTACTGCAAAACTCATTTAAGATCAATATACGTTAGTGGCTCTGCTTTGCTGTAAAACTAGACATATATTTACCCACTATTTACATGCCCACTCATTCTGTGCATTGAATATTTACTATCTATAAACCTCACCAGGTCTGTTGCTGTTGAAGAAGGGATATTTAAAAAAAATATTTCATTTCAAGCTGACCTGGCAGGTAGTGGGACAGAGTTTGCAAGTGGAGTGAGGGGATGAGGAAGGGTACATTACAAACTCTCCTCAATGTCAGGTCCTTAACTTTGCAAGTCTGTGTTATAGAATTTTGTTTTATGCCCTATATTTTTCACTTTTATACAGAATGCCTTCGAACTGTGCTGACTATTCTTAGAGCGCTGTGGTGGAAGGATGGAATGCTAAGAGACATGCGTCTTAAAACTTGCATTCACTATGTCTTATCAGTATTGGACATACATAATTTTTTTCTTGCAAAGTTTTTGCTATGAAATTGGTTGTCACACAAATTCGCGTTCTTCTTCTTGCTGAATTTTTTTAAACCCATTGCATTACATTATTTGATGTCCATTTTAATGTTCCTTAAAGATAAAGCAAAAATTCTATACTAGAATTTCATGCACCCTTTTTTTTTTTTTTTTTTGGTTTAACAGAAGTGAATTCTCACTACACAGTCAAATTTCACATAGAATTTAATAACTCAGTAAACTCCACCCAGATGAAAATACCCACTTCTAAATATAAAACCTTTTTTCTTAATTGAATTTAAATGCAACTCCCCTCCCCCCTACACACACACACAATCCCATAAAATGAAAATTGCATAATCAATCTATGTAAGTCACTGTGGTTTAATGTGGGACTGCTTATTTGACTATGGATTTGTTGGGTGGCAAGCAAAAGATGAATTAGTGGCAATAAACATAAACTGGACCTAATTTTGGCCCACCTCTTGAGAATTGAAATCAAACTCTTATTAAAGTTTGAAGAAAGTCTCTCTTAGCCTCTCTGCCTGAGTTTCCCCTTCTATAAAATCAAGATAATATTACTTAGCAATAGTGATATTGTGGGGATTAATTTGTTAGTTTGGACAGCACTTTGAAGATGCAAATCGTCATATAAGTGCTAAGTGTTCATAAATAATACTGCTTTATGTTATTGGAACTAATAGAAGCAGGGAATTTGCACCACTGGAATTCATAGCACATCAAGCAAACAGTTATTTTATTAAACTATAGTATTTCCCACTTTGAGTGTAACTCACATAAGAACTTTTCAAAGACATTTATAAAAATGGATAATGACAGGACTACATTTATAATTTAGTCTGAAAGTTAGCAGATTTTATCACATACTGTTGAACAGATGTGAAAATACTAACCATTGAAAGAATAATAGCCATTGGTACAATTATTGAACATAACCTATTGAGTAACCTATTCAGCCAAACTCTCAGATTGGTTTTTGAAAAGCTTAAGTTGAAGTACTTGGGGACAAAGCACAGAGAAGAGGACTGATAGCTACAGAGATGGAGTGATTTAAACAGAGTTATAGACGCAATAATAATTTCTGGATTTCTACTGCTGTCAGAAAATAAGGACTGTTCCAAGGATTTCGTGTTGAAAGCTCTGTGTGGAAGCTAGTTAAAATTAAGCCAATTTTGATAATGATGGAGTAGAGCAGAGATAGGTATACCTGCCTAAGACTCAGAGAACAGACGCATAGAATCATAGAGATGTAGGGCTGGAAGTGACCTCAAAAAGTCAAATCCAGCCCCTGCGCTGAGACAGGACCATGTAAATTTAGACCTTCCCTGACAGGTGTTTGTCTAACCCAGGGGTCAGCAACTTTTGGCACGCAGCCCATCAGGGTAATCCACTGGTGGGCCACGAGCTCCCGCAGCTCCCATTGGCTGGGAACAGCAAACCGCAGCCACTGGAGCTGGGGGCCGTGCCTGCGGACAGTCAATGTAAACAAAATGTCGTGCCGAAGGTTGCCGACCCCTGGTCTAACCATTTTTTAAAAACCTTCAATGACAGGGATTCCATAATCTCCCTTGGTAGCCTATTCCAGTACTTAAGTATCCTTATAGTTAGAAAGCTGTTCCTAATATCTAACCAAAGTCTCCATTAATGCAGATAAAGTCCATTACTTCTTATCCTACCTTTAGCGAATGTGGAAAACAATTGATCACTGTTCTCTTTATAACAACCCTTAGCAATATGAAGATTGTTATCAGATCCCCCCTCGGTCTGGTTTTCTCAAGAGAAAACATGTCACTTTTTTTAAACCTTGCTTCATTGGTCAGGTTTTCTAACCTTTAATAATTTCTGCTACTCTCCTCTGGACTCTATGCAATTGGTCCACATCTTTCCCAAAGTGTGTTGGCTCGACAGAAAGGTGGACATGAATGTAACCCTGCAGAAGAAAAGGTCTAAATAACAAACACCTGTTCCTTGTATATTTTCTACCCTCTATTAGACTTTTATTAATGAAGTATAAATACAATTAAGAAATGAATGATTCTCACAAACAGTAACTATGGGGGAAATCTGTTTTTTGCAGTAATCAAACTTCAAGGGACAAGAATCTAAGTTTTCACTTTCAAAATGTAAAGTAGAGACAATGAGACTGATATTAAATTATTATTGCTATTTTTATATTCTTTCACCTACCTTGTAATACATGAAAAGTGAAAATCTACAGCTCCTAAATGAACATTAAAAAGGCACTAAACATTTTACAACTGTCCACTGAACAGCAGCAGAGTTACTGCTTTTCAGCAAATATTTGTAGAAGGAATCCTCTCAGATATGACTGTGTGCCTATATCTATCAAACTTATACCATTCTGAAAATCTATCTAATTCATCTCCAAACAAAGCAACAGACTTGTTCAGAAGACAAAGTTTTCCATGTAGCTAACAAGCAAAGTATAATACAGAATGGCCACTTCCAAAGATTTAACTTATTGAGAAGTTAACTTCTGGTACTGAGGTCATGTCACCATAATACTATAGTTATTCTGTGTTTAATTGTTGACTGTTACTTCAATTAATTTAAGAGTGGGACCCTTATAGTACATTTATTATAAACATTTATTTGCATACAAGATTTAACAGTGTTTTATTAATCCATCACCAGTACTCTTAAAATATTATTAATGATGGTGCATAAAATGTCATTCTTTATATAGTTAGGTAGTTGGGCAATTAACGCTTCAAACCATCACTTCTATACTGAATCAAATGCTGCTTCTTTTTCTTTTTTAATACAGATCCATATCCCCAAAAACATCTATTGAATTATAAAACATATGATAAATCTAAACATTTCACCGTGTTACTTCTGTCAAGTTATTCCAAAATCTACCTTATTTGCAAAACTAAAAACAAAACAAAAAAAATAGTACTGAAACCAATATTTGATTAATGAAAAACCATCGGAAACTGCTCCATGCTATTTCATCCTTACACAATCATGGAGTGGTCTTTTTTTTTTTAATGTTTTTTAAAAGAAAACAAACCGACAACAGTTCCTGTTCAGTACACCATGGCTGTGAACTAGAAGCAGCTATGAAACACATCATAGTTTGCTTTTCTTGGCTGAACAGAGGCTTGTTCAATTATAAAAGTGTAAACTGGTGAAGATTGAATCTCAGCAATGAAAGTAATATAAATACATGTCTCATCGCTCACAGCACACAGAGTACAGTTACAGCAGCAAGCAACACCTTGTTGCAAGTCGGCAGAGACAGAAAGAGAAGAGAGTTAATGTTACTCACTGTAAAACATTACATTGAAAGGATATTACATTTTCCAAACTTGTTTCAATAATAGCAGTCTACCATAGCAGTGTCCTGAATATTTGGTTGATATTTAAATAATTCAAGATTGCTAACAACTCCACTTTTTTAACAGAAGAATAAAACCATCATGTTCAGATGATGACCTTTTTACTCTGCTATATAATCCCATTAACAATACCAAAAAACAAACCCCAAACTTAAAAAGCTTTAAAATATCAATTTTAAAGGATACTTTCTGCTATATCCTTTATTATAAATGTTACCAAGACAAAGACAAAGACAGAAACCAAACAAGACCAAGACAGAAACCATTTTAATATAGTTCTTTCTACCACAGGGCATCAGAAACATTAATGGTTTCTGCATCTACTTGTCTACAATTATAAGCTTTGCTCTTCCAACATGCATCATTAAAAAACATGATTAATGTATAATTGTATATACATTTTAAGCACTTCTGGATGGAAATTAATTAACAATAATGCAGAAGACACAAACAACTATTCTACTGTTTGTTTATCCAGAACAGCATTTTGATATTTGCATAGCTGCTTAAACTTGGGCAGGTGCACATTTCAAAACACTGTATGTTTTATAGTAACCTACTTACTGGATCCCCAGTAAAGAGAGAATCCAAGCAGGAATGAAATAAGTCTTTACATCTTTTTTGAAGCCACTTCAACTCTGGTGTTCAATTTACTCTCTAAAGCAAATATTAGGAATTTTTTATGTTCCATAAAGAAGGGCCCTTCAAACTTTTTATGGCACTGATTAAACCTTACCAATGCTATTGAAAATACTAATCAGAATAAAACTGCTAGGAAGTACCTCCATGTAGGCAACTGATAGGTCAGTGGGAGTTACAGAACAGTCTGCGTATTTTAGGTGTATTCTGTGATTGGTTGAATAATGCCTTGTGTCCCATTTCTCTCTCTTTCCCCCTCTCCCTCCCACCCCCCGGCTTCTGGGAGCCTTGCTTCTCACTCATACACATAAGCTTCCTCCTCTGCCTGTTTGTTTCATTTTTCAAATCCCTTCTCATTCCACCAAGCCCATTCTGCCCCCAACCCACCATCACCTACTCTTCCAACTAATCTATTTATCACATTTATGGAGTCCCAATCATCCACGTGCTAAAAATAATCATTCAATTCACAAAGCATTGTCTATAAAAGTTATCATGGCAGATTCTGCTTCTAACCTCTCCCAGATCTAGGGTGACCAGACAGCGAATGTGAAAAATCGGGACGGGCATGGGTGGTAATAGGAGCCTATATAAGAAAAAGACCCAAAAATCAGGACTGTCCCTATAAAATCAGGACATCAGGTCACCCTACCCAGATCCCACTTGAGATCATATGTGTGTATATATATATATATATATATATATATATATATATATATATATATATATATATACACACATACACACGTGTGTGTGTGTGTATATATCTATATAGATAGATAGATAAATAATATTTATATATATACACACACACACACACATGTATATGTGTATATATAAAACTACATACCCACACTATCTTTTATATATACATTGAAATCAATGGAAGTTGTTTTATCCTAGAATTCAGAAAGTAAGAGAAATATCCAAGGCTCTTGGAGCAGAGAGCAATAATGCCACATGCATGCCACACACTAGAACACAGAGAGAAGACCTTAAAGAGAAAACCAATGGCCCCTGACAGCACCTGTAGGAAAGCTATAGACCATGGGTGGCCAAACTTACTGACCCGCTGAGCTGCCTACAACAGAAGTTCAAGAGCTGGGGCATGCCTGCCGGGGCTCGGGGTTTCAGCCCCGCTCCCGCTGAAGCCCCGAGCCCCAGCAGGAGTGCCCCGCTGGGCAGAAGCCCCATCCCACCACCCTGCTGCAAGACAGAGGTCCCAAGCTCCCTCCCCCAGTCTGGTAAGTGGAGAATGGAGAGGGTGTGGGGGGCTTCGTGTGCCGCACTTTACCTGTAAAAGAGCTGCATATAGCTTACGAGCCATGGTTTGGCCACCCCTGCCAGAGATTATGTTGGTTGTGAGTTTGAGATTTCTTTGGATCTATTTTTATCTTCTTTAAATACCTCAATTTTTTAAGA
This sequence comes from Chrysemys picta bellii, assembly GCF_011386835.1. Taxonomy (NCBI): domain Eukaryota; kingdom Metazoa; phylum Chordata; order Testudines; family Emydidae; genus Chrysemys; species Chrysemys picta. Next base: position 109,221,251 of record NC_088795.1, on the reverse strand, counting down.
TTGTCCCATATTTAGGAACAAGCTAGTTGGTTTTGTGGACTGCGGAGGGGGAAGGGAGAACATCTTATTAGCTGAGCCATGTGTTGGGAAGAACATTATGTCTGTGTTAGGCATCAGAGGAACTCTCATTGTACCTATACAAAGGCATAATCTACATTCCCCACCAGTAATAACAGATAATGTGCATAGCAAGCTCACTAGCAGTACTAGTCAACCCTCTTTTGCATTCCTCAGCAAGTGTGCATCTCATAGTCTGGGTTATCTCTATTGCAGATATCTACAAATGTTACTATGGAGTCTGCAAACTGATGGCCAGTCACTAACACAGACAAACCACCAATGGATGGATCTCACTCTTTGTGCACTTCGTACATTTCTGCAACTGAGACACATATAGGGACCCTTGCTGCACAAATGGGGCCTTTTCCCCAGGTGAGCTAAAATGATGCTTACCTTTTTCCTAGCCAGGACGAGCTCTGCTCAACTTAATTCAGCTGGAAGTCACTGGTCTAGTATCACATCTAAGGCATTGGTGTCTGCCAAAATTTAAACTTTTTTTTAAAGTCACCTTTTAACTGCTAGATCAAAAAAATCAGCAGAAACTTACACGACCTGTGAGGGTTTGCTGTCTTTAAAGCACAACAAAAAATTGTCCAACAGATTTTGAAGTAATTTTACAGTTTCAGCCTGGAACAATTAAAATAAAAAGTCAAGATCTGTTCATATTATATTGATCCTGAGGATTAAGGTCTGTTGGATCAATATTTTCAGTTGCAAATTCCAGCACTAGGTGGACTATAACAGAAAAACGATCACTGGTGGAGATTTATACAAGGCCCTGACCTCTGCTGGCTCCTCTGGAAATGATGTGCACTTTTAAAATGCCTGCACATACCATGAATAATTCTGACTCCCTGCACTGTCTTAGCACAACAGGGAGAGTTAAGACTACTTTTGTCCTTAGCTTTGCTGATAACCATAATGTCATTAAAATGTAGATTTCAGTCTGGGAACAACCATAGTCAAACTACAGAAACCATAATACCATTGTGGCAAAACCTGTTAAGCTCTAGCAACAGAGACTTATCTCAGTCAGTAATATATTTCCTGGAAGGAGTGTAGCCTTCTTAAAACAAAGTGTGAAATGTGAAGTCTCTCAAGAGAAAAAGATTTTGTTCACTTTTTCATGTTCCTCTTTGTTATCTATTGATATCCTCCTCGGCATGTTCCTGAATACTACAGAATACCAACTAAACAACCATAAGGTAAAGCTTTTACCAGCATGTATCTGAGCATTAAATGAAATGCCTTAAGGCAGAGTAAAAATGCTTCTAAAACATTTACATGATATAAACAGAGCTTGGATTTTTTTTAAAAAAAGGCTACTCACAATGGTTTGCTTTACAACTATCTACATCAATTAGACTTTAAAGGAAATGACTTTTGACTTAACTTCTCAAAATTAAAATGCTTTGCAAAGAACCCTGGGGACAGATGCCACACTCAGCTCAAAGAAATATTACTAGAACTATTTTTATAAAAATAATACTTTATAGGGTTTTGTTCTTTTTAATAGAGTGAGGATTAGACGACATTGGAGATTTTTTTCTTCTCTAAGTCTACTGTGGTATATTTGTCAGGGAAAGTCTATTTATATTTCATATTCAAACACATCATCTTTGCGTGCACAGTAACAGTCACTACAGACAATATTACTGAATCTTAATCTTCCATAGCACAGTATCTACTGCATTTCTATAAGGAGGCCCCGTGTAACTTATAGCACTAAGGGAATCATTCAATTTTCTTTCAAATGACATCAGGCCCCATGGTCATTTATTGTTCCCCTGATTCTTATTACTATGGGCTAGACCAGTGGTTCCCAAACTTTAACAGCCCGCGAACCCCTTTCACTAAATTGTGAAAGCTCATGAACCCCCTCCTAAAAATGAATATTTTCAGGGATTTAAGATTAAATTTCCTCAGTGTGATGGATGCCCCAACTGCCGGGCCCCGCTCTTCCTGGGGCTCGAGCTGGGGTTCGGGCTGCCGGCTCCCCTGCTGACGGGGGGCAGGGCTCGGGCTGCCAGTTCCAACTGCCCGGCTCTGCTCTCCCTGGGGCTCGGGCTGTCAGCCCCGCGTGGAGCGCTGGGGTTTGGGCTGCCGGCTCCCCCGCAGACAGGGGTGGAGCTCTCCCTGGGACTTGGGGTGTCTGCCCTGCAACTGGGTCCCACCTGCTGTCTCCAGTGCCCAGGGTCCTCTGTCCGCCATTAGTGAAATTTTTCTGGCGAACCCCCTGTAATGTTCTGCGAACCCCAGTTTGGGAACCACTGGGCTAGACTGTTGCTTGGGCTTTGCTCCCACATTATGCCTGCATGGGCTATCCAGACCTTAGGTCAAGATGCGAAAGCCTGCATATAATCCCCAAGAGCAGCTGGTGAGGAATGGGTGGAGCCCTGGCTCTACCTGACAATGCACCAATCAGTGGAGATGAGCTGGCACAGAGATGGGTAACAATTTGTTGATGGTATAGGCCAGCACCAAGTTGCCACCGCTTGGGAGCAAGGAAGATGCATCCTGAAGATTCCCTGGTATGGTGAGTGCAGCTCAGGTGCAGCACAGGGTCTGGGCCATAGTATTTACACAAAATGCATGATGTGACTAATTGCCCCTTTTGCTGATCTAGTGTAGATTGGTGTAATGTACATGCCAAGTGTTCTGCTAAATATTCATATTTAAACAAAGTGTTTAATTTTTAAACACTGAAGTTGTTTTGTAGTATCCTTAACCTGTTTATTTTTTCCAATAAACAGAACCCTTCATACAAAAGAAGAAGACAAAGACAAAGATGGAGAAATGGTTAGCATGGATAACAAAATGTATAAACATCTAAATCCTTAAATTCAGTTATTTACCGAATGGTATAGTGGTAACTGTGGATTGCTTGGCAAAAGCTAGATAGTAAATCATGTAAAATTATACTCTTGTGCAACCTTCAATTTTGCATTTTAATTGTTTTTAAACTGATCTCATCAGACTTATAGCCTAAAATAAGCATTATAATCCCAGATAAGAGAAAAATAAAATGAGAGATCAGAAAAGAGTAATAAGAATAATGGATGGATGTGTTTCCTCTCAGTGCAGTTCTTTTTATGACTGGTAAATTGCTAGTAAACAAGATGGAGTCTTTTCTTTTTTGCAGGCTGGTACATTGAGTTTTCATACTGCTTGTGTCAAGAATGGCTACTGCCAAACGGAAGCTCAGAAGAGTATGTGTGATGGCCGCCATTTTGGCTGAAACATCAGGCATTGAACCAGTGACCACCAGAGCTAAAATCATTCTACAGCTTGAGCCAAAATTCTCTATATTGGCCTGTAACAGGCTCTCATATGCTGCAGGAATATGGGGGACATATAATACACACTAACCAGTGGGTTATACTTGCAGTATTTTCAAATAAAATTTATTCCCAGTAAAAAGTTATTTTAAACATTCAATAAATAAGTGGAGTTTTTTTTTTCTAATGCTCAGTTCCAATTTTTCTGGTAATATGGCAACATTTTAATCATTCATGAGTCCTTGTGCAAGTTTGACTTTATATAGTGTTTCCCCTTCTTTGGTTTTTCAGTGTCAGGCTTCACTTGGTATTGACAGAAGTTGATACCTGTGAACAAGTAAGTGGTGAAAAGCTCAATACAAATGCAATAATACAGTATGTATCCTAATAGCCTCACTGTTTAGAGACTAGTGTTTGTTTGTTTTGTTCATAAAACCTGTATTGATAACCATTTGTTTAAACTATATAAATAATTTCCATGTACAACTTTTCTATTAATTAAGACGAGCCATGAAATCTATTTGCCCTATGACCAACCCGTGAAATCAAGCCACTTTGGCCATATTTTACTCCGGGTTTTGAAAGCAATAATATTGTACACATTGTAATAAATTATGTGATATAAATATAACAGTGTACTATAATATGCACAGTGTATGGATTAATGCAGCCATTGAACAGCATAGCATTGCCACAGTATTAATACATATTAGATTATAGTAAGCAAAGCTAATACACATTAAGTTAGATCATTTTCCTACAGTAATTATTAAAATACTACATTATCCATAAGAAACTGTCATCCACCGTCAAGAAAAATAAGTAACATCATCTATCTACCATTTCAGAACACTAAGAACACAGCTGGCCTCTCTGAAGACTAAGCTCCCGCTGAGCAGTACTACACATTTCATGAACACTGGAGATTTAAGTTACTGTGCTTTGGTCTTTTCGACTGCTTGGAGAAGGAAGCATTAGTGGCATGAGAAACTGTTACAGAAATGCTTGGCACTTAGGCTGATCAAGACAAGGATTTTACCTAGGTATTGCAGAGCACTGTATGTCTATGGCTTCTGACTCCATAATTTCTTTGCTCAAAAAAAGTCATGAGAGGGAGGAAGAAGGAAGCTGTTCTATATGATGCTGGAAGGCAGAGTTTTTTTCAGGGCTTATTAGTGTTGCTCCTGATCAGTGGAGCTAATGAAATGAATTAAAAAAAATAATAATAAAACAAGAGGTTTTTAGCCTCATAAACTCATACTCATAAATGTGCACATGTACTTTGTGTTTAGCATGAAATGGTGGTTTAAAATATAAATTGACCAAGGTCAGGATAGGCCCATTACTCAATGAGGAGAGAAAGACAGTAAAAGAAAATGCAGCAATGGCCAAAGTGTTATATGCCTTGTTTGTTTCAGTTTTCACCAAAAAAGTTAGCAGTGTTTGGACGACTAACATAGTGAACATCAGTGTAAATGGGGCAGAATCTGAGACTAAAATAGGAAAAGGCCAAGTTAAAAATTACTTAGATAAGTTAGATGTCTTCAAGTCACCAGGGAGGGCCTGATGAAATACTGTACATCTTAGATACTTAAGGAACTGGCTGAAGAGCTCTCTGAGCCATTAGCAATTATCTATGAGAACTGTGGAGGACTGGAGAGATACCAGAGGACTGGAGAAGGACAAATATTAAATATAAATAAATATAAATATTATATATAAATATAAAGGACAACCCAGAGAATTATAGACCAGTCAGCTTAACTTTGGTACCAAGATAATGGAGCAAATAATCAAACACCTGGAAGGAAATAAGGTGGTAAATAACAGTCAACATAGATTTGTCAAGAACCAACCTAATATCCTTCTTTGACAGGGTAACAAGCCTTATGGATGTGGGGAAGCGGTAGATGTGATATATCTCAACTTTAGTAAGGCTTTTGCAACAATGTCACATGACCTTCTCATACACAAACTAGAGAAATATTGCCTAGACAAACCTACTCTAAGGTGGATGCCCAACTGACTGGAAAACCATACTCAGAGTAGTTTTATATGGTTCATAATTGAGCTGGAAGGGCATATCAGGTGGGGTCCTGCAGGGATCTATCCTGGATCAGGTTCTATTCAATATCTCCATAAGTGACTTGGATAATGGCATAGACAGTACACTTACAAGGTTTGCAGACAATACCGAGCTGGTAGGGGTTGCAAATGCACTAGGACAGCACTAGAATTAAAAATAAGATCTTGACAAACTGGAGAAATGGTCTGCATTAAACAGCATGAAGTTCAATAGAAAAAATGAAAAGTACTAGACTTAGGAAGGAATAACCACTTGCACAATTACAAAGTGGGAAATGACTGCCTATGAAGGAATACTGCAGAAAAGTATCTGGAGGTTATTGTGCATCACAAACTAAATATAAGTCAATAATGTAATACTATTGCAAAAGAACCCCATATCTTTCTGGGATGTATTAGTAGGAGTGTTGTAAGCAAGACACAAGGAGTTAATTCTTCCACTTTACTCAATGCTGATAAGGCCTCAACTGGAGTATTGTGCCAATTTCTGGCCACCACATTGCAGGAAAGATGTGGACAAATTGGAGAAAGTCCAGAGTAGAGCAGCAAAAATTATTAGAGGTCTAGAAAACATGACCTACAAGAAAAGATTGAAAAAACTGGGTTTGTTTAGTCTGGAGAAAAGACGACTTAGGGGGGCATGATAACAGTCTTTAAGTATATAAATGCATGTTATAAACAGGAGGGTGATACATTGTTCTCTTTAACCACTGAGGACAGGACAAGAAGTAATGGGCTTAAAATTGCAGCAAGGGAGATTTAGATTAGACATTAGGAAAAACTTCCTAACTGTCATTGGAGGTTTGTTAAGACTGTGTTAGACAAGCACCTATCAGGGATGGTGTAGAGAATACTTACTCCTGCCTCAGCACAGGGGACTGGACTAGATGACCTCTCAAGGTCCCTTCCAGTCCTACATTTCTGTGATTCTATGATTCTATGAAAGCCTTCCTTTGATCACTTGGGAGACTTGACCTTCACCTATCTACCTACCAGAAACTACCTTCTCAGTCCATTCAATACCCAGCCACCAGGAAAAGTGCAGGCCCAAAAGGTTGCGTAGAGAGTGAGTTCCCAGAGCTAACTGTAAAAGTTCTAAAGCTTTTTTTCTGTAAAGGAATTTTTGGAGTGGGGAGTGCTCAGAGGAGCAAATCTATAATGGGGGCCAATGAATCACAAGTGTTCTGTATGTCTCAGAAGGTCCCATGATGTAGAAATGTGAGGAAGTGACAAGCACCTTTCAGAAAATTTTACATTAAAAATTGCTCCATTTGGTTTAGATGAGCTTGTGCCCCCCAAAAGTCATATTTTCACCAAATTTGAGGAAATGGATACCTTTGGAAAGGCAGTGGGAAAGTGCTTCTTACATTTTCTAGAGCTGAAGGACCAGGGTTCTAATCCCAGCTCCCGGCTTATATGTGCTTAGTTCTTGGGTCTTTTGTTTGCAGACATGATACTTTACACCACTCTATATGGACTGACTTCCCAGTGTGCCAGGCTCCCATCTTCTCTTCGTGCAAATCCCTCCTGCAGACCCACTTCTGTGAGCATCATCATTGTGGAAAAAAAAACAACTTAGAGAATTTTTCACTTGACCAGAGCTCAAAGAGTCCTTCCTCTGGGTCTCCCAGTGCATCTTGTCTTTCTACTTCTGTCTTCTAGATTGTAAACTCTCCAAGGCCAAGTCTGCACTGAAAAATTTTGCTGGCATAGCTACATTGGTTGGATATGTTATTTTTTTATGACAAAGCGATGCTGGCAAAAACAATAATGTAGTCACAGTTATACCAGCATAAAAGTGCTTTTGCCACTATAGTTTATTTTGCTCACCAGAATAAGCCATACCAGCAAAAGTGCTTTTGCCAGTATAACTGCCTCTACATTAGCAGGGTTTTGCTATATAGCTATACCAGTGAACCTTTTAAGTACAGACGAGGCCCAAGATAGCAATTATCTTGATATCTGTGCCTTGTACACCATAATAATTTGTTGGTGCTTAACAGATAACACATTCCATTGTTCAGTGTCAGCTGATAAGGGGAGGTGTTGGGCGGGGCTGATTCCCTGCTTAGCAGCAGACCACCTCGACCAGACCAGCTAAAAGTCACCAGATACCCAGGCCCCACTGCAGGCAAGAGATCACTAAAGAGCCCCCATCCCTACTGGGCAACAGAGCCCCCTCATTTTACCAAGCCCACTTGCCACCTCTGCTCTTCAAACTGAAAGCATAGTGCAAGCAAGCTCTCCAGGTTTGCTGGCTCCCATGCAGACTCCTTGTACAGTTCCAGGGGGAAGAGGGTTGAGCTCTGCACTGAGACCGCTCAGGCTATGTGTGAAGAGCTGGGTATTATTTTTATTGTCTAATTTAGTTCTTATTGGAAAATTGTCCACATCCGTGAAGAAGCTGAATCTTGAAAAAGTATGTAAACTGAACCACCCTCACATACAGAAGTAACCACTACAGTGCAAGGTGGAAGGAGGCATATTGGGTAGGAAGGTGTAATGGGTATACTCTTATCAATGCCTGTTCTGTGGATAAAGAGAGGAAATTCAGTCTCCGCTACTGTCAGCCTGGCACCTATCATAAGCAGTACATTCATTTACTAGAGGGAGAGAGAGAGGAGTGATTGAGAGCCTTGAGATAGTCCATTAATTTTATACCCACTTGTAGAAAATCACTCCATTTTATTTTGCAGACACCTACTCCAATTTTTAACCATTCCGCTTCTCCACCATGCTGTCCCCACACAAAACATCGTACATCAAGCGAAAAAAAATATCTCTCCCCAACAACTTATCTCAAGATTTGAAAATGATACAAAATTGTTGCTGTAGCCAAAAGGATGGAAGGCAAGTAGGGGCCTGATCTATCTCTGTTGAAATCAATGGGAGTCTTTCTACTGATTTCACTCAGTTTGTATTGGCCTTCAGCAGTAAGAATGGTGGCAAGACAATTAAGGAGCAGGTGAGATATTCAGAAAGATAAATTACAGAGGTTACAATCTGGCCCCAGTGAAGTCAATGGTAAAACTCCCCTTAACTTCAATGGGGCCAGGATTTCATCCAGACTGTACACGCGCACACACATACATACATGCACACATACACCCATGTGTTTTTTTTATTGTGTTGGGTTTTTTAAGAATGACTATGTATGGATGTGATTGGTTCATCCTTACAAAAGTTTTAATACTAAGGTTTACGGAGTGAGCAATGGTGGAGAAAAAATGGTCAAACACAAGTGCTTAGGATGCACCCTGTCTTAAATCCTTGAAAACAGATGTGGAATTTCTTGATGCTTAGCACTACTTCAATACAGAGCAACATTTAGCAGCTCTACACCCACTAGTGCCTACGGGTTAATAAGAAGACAACACAACTCTCCAGTATGAGTGGGCTCACAAGTAACTCCCCTGACTAGAGGATACACACCAAAAGCTTTGCCTCTTTAATTTTCTCTTTTCTAAATTAGAAATACCCTTTCTTTTGAAAATGAGAACGAAATCAGTGCCTCTTTTTTAACAGTTAGCTTCTCAGAAGAACAAAGTAAAGAGAGATATTTATAGCCCAAATCTAAAAGTAAACCATACCTGAGAAACCGGATTAGACAAAAGTCCTTTTTTATCTGTGGTTTTTGCTGCAGATTAGGCAGGATTAAGAAAACATTCTGCTCTCACTGTACTGTGAACAACTGCAGCAAAGGAGACATTTTAGCAGGATCTCTATTCACATTAAATGCCAGCAATGTGCAAAAATAGATATAAAGGAATTTTTCTTATAGCCAGTGCTGCTTCCCTACAGTTGACAACTGTGATAGTTCAAAACAAGTAGTTTGGGTTAATAGTGCACTTTCATGTAAATACATAAAGCTTCAGTGCCGTAAAGCTAATTTTAAAAGGGACATATATCTTCATAGTTCCCGTGAGTATTATAAACTCTGTGATATTCTTCCTGCCATAATGTAAGTATTATTAAAGAGCTGAAGCTATAATTGTCTACATCAGTATGTACCAGCAGACTGGATAAACTGTCTATATAAATTGGTTGATACAACTCCAAGCCCTTGTTCCAGAGTACAATAACTTGATCCTTGGAATGGTATCAATGAGTCCTAACCAGGATTACTCCACTTAATGGAAACTTGGGAAGATTCAAAAGGAAATGATATGACCCAAGAAGCCATCAAACAACAAAGTTCTGAACTCCACAAACATTTATGCATTAAAAATGAAAATGTTTCACTACATCCTACAATGGGCAAAACTAAATGTCAGTAATATTGAAGATTTATGTGACAATTATGTATATGAAGTGATATGTAGGCTATTATCATTCTTAATAAGTCAATAAAGTTGTATTAAAAATTAAACTGAAGAAGTATGGACCATTTGACAGCAAATATATTTCAACCTCTTAAGCTTTGTCATTTTCATTACAATTTACTATCTTCACCACAACAGGGTTAAATCAGAGGCATGAATAAAGAAAAAGTGAAAGTACAAGAATAAGAACTATAGTATGTTAAATTGCAACTTCACAGTAAAACAAATAGAAGGGAGGACATTTTTGTGATAACACAGCCATAATTTTTTTGAAGTCAGTTTTGTCTTGAACTTGAAATCAACCGTTCGTAAGGACAATTTTAGAGCTGTACTAAAATATACAGTATACTGCAAATATAGAGATGTAATTTCATTGGTTTAAGGTTTCTGTGCATTATTACTCATAAAATATGAATGCTTTTATTGACCCGATAGGTAGGATGCAAAGCATCTCCTGTTTAGAACAGATGATGGAGGGAAAGCTTTGAGACAACAGCCATCTTACTATGGTGATGCATAGGCTCAGCATTTTATAGACTAATTTTTTAATCTTAATTACATGTTTACTATATTCAAAATATATTTGCAATGGCCAGTTCAGTCTCCTGAAACAAAATATATAGTTGTTTAATTCATTCTGTATTGTGTACACCAGGGGTCTCAAACTCAATTTACCTTAGGGCCAGTGCCAGTCCTCAAATCCTCCCAGCAGGCCAATGTCACTCATGCCACCCAGAACCCGCACTCCAAAAACTCCCCCCCAAAAAACTCTGCCTCCCACCTGCCTAAGGCTCTGGGATGGAGTTTGGGTGGGGGAGGAGGTCTGGGGTGTAGGCTCTGGGATGGAGTTTGGGGGTTGGGGGGGGTGTGAGGAGAGGGTGCAGGCTCTGGGAGTTAGTTTGGCAGTGGGAGGGGGTGTGTGGGAAGGGGAAGGGAGTGCAGACTCTGGGAGGGAGTTGGGGGGCGGGAGTAGGGTGACCAGAGAGCAAGTGTGAAAAATCTGGACAGGGAGTAGGGGGTAATAGGCACCCATAGAAGACAAAGCCTCAAATATCGGAACTGTCCCTATAAAATTGGGACATCTGGTCACCCTAGGCGGGATGGGTATGTGGGGAGGGGGTACAGGCTCTGGGAGGGAGTTGGGAGGGGGTATGTGGGAAGGGGGTACAGGCTCTGGGAGGGAGTTTGGGGCAGGAGGGAGTATGTGGGGAGGGGTGGGAGTGCAGGCTCTGGGAGTGGGTCAGGGTGCGGCGCTTACCTGGGGCTCCAAGGTGGGACAGGCTGGGGGGCCTCTGCATGCTTCTGCCCCCAGGCACCACCCCCGCAGCATCCCATTGGCTGCAGGGGTGCTTGGAGTGGGGGCAGCAAGCAGAGGCACAGCCCCACCCCGCCCCTGGGCCGCAGGGAGGGGCCGGCACCCACTGGAGCGAGCAGGCAGACGCCACTCAGCTCCGCTGAGCATCTGGGGCCCCTGAGGGGGTAGCATTGGGGGGGTGGTAGGTGGGGCCAAGGGAGAGACCTGGCCCCAAAACTGCTGGAGCCCCGCGGGCCACACTGGGGAGGCTCGTGCCGGGAGTTTGAGACCCCTGTTGTACACTGACATCCATACATGAATGTAATAATACATGATATATACATATACATTTATTGTATTTTTATAAATCTATGGGCATCTGAGGGAGAGTTTGAAGTTTTTAGCTCATATTTTGGTAGGCTTGATAGAAATAACAGAGTACGCAACATATGCAATACATCCCGCACTTCCATGTGTACAAGAATATCAAACGCCTCTCCTTGAATGCCTTTATGAGTCACTGTATTCCCTGCCTTCTTTTGTGGAAGTTATCTCTGCATTAGATGTTGTTGAACATATTTGATATGAAAGCATTGTCTGTTTGCTACCAGTATCTAACGAGTATCTCCCCTAGAGTTGCCAGCAAGGTGCTGATTAATTAACTGAAGTAGTGAAGCTGAATCGTACAACAGCTGTTTAGAGAATTGTCATTAACTTGGTCTCCTTTCCTGTCTATTAGCTTTCTTCTAGCGATACCACTAAAATGCAAATTTGGGAAACTTTACATCAAACCTACCTTCATTTGTCCACACTCCATACTGAAGAAAGAGTAGCTAGTCAAGGTTTATTTTTAAAGCAGAAGGAAAGGTAGGGAGAAGGGAGAAAAAGAAAATAAACTTCCTGGAAGTCACAGTTCTGCTGTCACTTGTCAATGGCAGCTGACAATAGATGGTCCTCCAGGCAGAATGTCAAAATGGGAATCGCATATATCCTGAGCTGACTGAAAAGTTCAGCAATCTGACAGTCTTTCACTGGGACCTCTTTGTGTCTAAGGGAAATAGTTCTGCTTTTTCAGAGTGGCGGTGGAGACGCAATGTGTATAAGCAGATGCAGCCAGCTCCTGCTGTATAATGACAGTTGGCGGAGGATCCCAACCTGTGGACCTCAGCTGCCCCACAAAATAAAGATGATTATTCAGAAGAGTATTATCTGTATTTAGTGGCAGACTGGAGGGAGGGAAGTGTTGATAGGACACTAGCTTGTCATTAAAGCACTCTGTGGTTAGACTTTTTGCATTTTAGACAGAATACATTGAATCTCCTTGGCAGATTTCAAACAGACAGTGCAGCAACAATTTATTTCATAATAATGTCAATGAAATTAATTCAAGATAAAGTCTGGCACATTCTCACCAGGAGGATCACCTGATAACCTGAGTAAGCTCTACTTATTCCATCTGACATGTTCTGCCACGACATGTACTAGAGATCGAAAATGTTAACACCAGCTGCATCTGTAACTGCTACTCTGTGCCATTTAATTTAATATTATGCTTCTTCGCATAGGACTTGCTTTGTGATGCTTGAGAATTACAAAAACTGGAAATTATACATGTGATTAAGCACCATCTAATCATTCCATGTACTAAAGAAGCCAAAATGCAACTGAAAATACATCAGGTACAATTTTTGTATGAAACAAATGAATGCAGGAATGTATTGCATTGATATAGATGGAGCATCTGCCTTATGATAAAATTAAGTCTTGTGACAAAAATAAATCACTGGTAGGGAAGAATGTAAACCATTATCCAATAGGATTTTCTCTTTTCTTCTTATGTGACAGGACTTATTGGATTCCCTGATGCTAGACAGCTAAGTGCATACATGATATGATGATAAATCAGGAAGACTACATGATTTGAAATTTAACAGCTACTTATTTTTGAGATGTTGAGATAAAGGAAAAAATACTTTGATTTCTGTGAGTAACTATTAAATTGGGAATCTCCTTTTCTGATAATCTGATACTCTGTTACTATGTCACATCATCAAACAATGCCAACAACCAGCAGTGGGTAAAATAGATTTTGGACTAAGATGAATAAGGGAACCACTTATCTTTCTTTTTTCTCTTCCAATATTCACAGTTTTATCTAAAGAGCACCATATAAAGGTTACTGTTGACATAAAAATGTACTGTTCTTATTACATTTTCCTTTTTGTTTCAATATATTTTAAATGGAGATAAAAATATGTTTTTGTTACTACTTTTTACATTTGAATGAAAAAATCCATATATTACGTTAAAAATACAAAATAAATAATAGAACTTCAGTATATACAGTGGTTGATAAATGTGATTCACAAAATACACCTTCAGATTTTAATGGCTTTCCATTGTTAGAACTATGCTATTAATTAGTGGAAAAATGGATTCATCTATCCAGGACATACTTGTATCTCTTGTTTTTAACCCTTTTCTCTCAATCAAGATTTCTTGGCCACTATCTGAAAACATAACATGATGGGGAAAGCAAGTAGATATAAATTATATTCATGAAGGTAAATTCTTAAATCATAATAGGGCACACCATTGAAACTTAAAATATGAATAAAACAAATGAATCAAAATTAAAATGATAAGATAAAAACTAAAAATAATGAAAATAAATAATAGAAGTTGTAGCTACACCTCTACCCCGATATAACACTGTCCTCGGGAGCCAAAAAATCTTACCGCGTTATATCGAACTTGCTTTGATCCACCGGAGCACGCAGCCCCCCCCGGAGCACTGCTTTTCCGCATTATATCCGAATTCGTGTTATATCGGGTCATGTTATAGCAGGCTAGAGGTGTATTAGCAATTCCATGAGCAGCAGCCTAAAACTGACAATCTAGCAAATATCCAGATATCATGTATTTGGGGGGCACAGTGTATTTCCAGAATCATTCCTAAATGTTTGCATTCTCAATTAACTAGTGTTCACTATAAAGCCACTTTCACTGAATTTCCTTTCTACAGCTGCCTTGAAATAAGCTGTGCAAAAGGGGAGAGGGACATGGGGGGAGAAAGCACTGTTTGTTGATCACTTGTAATTATGGTAATCTCTTTCAAAAGCTTTAACTGCTCTAAACTCTGGCTGTCTTCAGACAGAGCTAACTCCATGTGACAACACCATAAAAGCTGTTAAAGAAATGTAAACTACTACAGCTGGATATCAGCCTTTAATTAGAGTGTAGTGCACAAACACGGGGTTCTTCATGTAACAGAAAGCGATATAATAACTCTGTCAGACTAAGAAGGAAGAGATCTAATCTGTAAAGTTGGACTCTGACACAAAGCAAAACCAGTTTAAAGTCACAAAGTAGAACCAGAATGCTTTCTCCCAGCCACTGGAAGGGCGGGAGAGTTCATTCAATATTGTTTACCTAGCACTGCTTTTTTCACAGAAATTGGCTGACAAAGGCAAGCTATAACCAGCAGTTGCCAACATACCTTTATGAAATGTAACGCTTTAATGCTCACACTGTAATGAGGCAAGATGTTCTGGGGCACCGACCTTGCTATGAATGGGGAGCTGGCTGCTACAAGGAGGTGGTGCTGTAAATGGGGAACATATATGCACAAGGAGTAGAAGGCGTCAGTCCAGCTATCACCCTCAGAAGACTTTCCCAGTCTGGATTTGGGATGCTGATGGCCTCGGCTGGAAGCCCCCAAAGAAGGAATTGGGTGGAATGAACAGACAATGTCCCTCTATCTGAAGCCTAGCAAGGGTCAGAGGCAGGGCCGGCTCCAGGCATTAGCTAAAGAAGTAGGTGCTTGGGCCTGCCAGTACCAAGCGGCGGCACTCCGGCTGCTATTGGGGCGGGACGTCCGGGGTCTTCGGCGGCAATTCGGCGGCGAGTCCCTCAGTCCCTCTCGGAGTGAAGGACCTGCCACCGAATTGCCGCCAAAGAGTGGAGCGGCACGATCGCGCTGCCACGTTTTTTTTTTTTTTGCCGCTTGGGGCAGCAGAAAACCTGGAGCCGGCCCTGGTCAGAGGTATGTGGACCCTACCAGAAGAAGTTAAAATGATAAGTAAGAGAGGAATGGCTCTACTAGAGAACCTGGGGAGGTTTAGGTACCAGGCACACAGGAGGATATGACTCAATTTCCACTTCTGGGGCACAGAAGCAGAAATTGGCTTTTCCTTTCCAGATTTATCTAATATTCAGAAAGGGAATCTAGCATCTGCCTTCCAGATTTGAACATCCTCAAAGTTCAGGAGCGCTGAAGATCAATTTGGGGTTCTCTCTGTTACTTCATTTCTCCCAAGTCAAATACTGATCCACTGTAATTTGCTGTAGAAAAAGTAGGATAAAATTGAGCAACAAATGCTGGCATCTTCCCAATGCTAATTAGGACCGGAATTGCTATTTTCAACAACCATTACCATTTTTTTTTTAGTTTTCTTTCCCATAAAAACATAAAAAGAAGATGACAGTAATATTGCATTGGCAAGTTCTCTACAGAAACTAAGAGTGAAACAAAAGAACAGCAAAGGCACCTCAACTTTTCCTCATTAGACAGGCTTACAATATGGATCCAGATATCCTCCAATCACACAAATGGAAAATTGTTCCACTTTGCTGCACTTCTGTAACCATGCAGGAACCAGTCCTGCATTCTGTGCACATACAAAATTCCTACTGAATTCAGCAGTGCAGTGCTTTTGTAAACATACCACCTTATATTTTCAGACCTTGTAAGCTAAACAGGTTTACATTTAGTAATTGGGTCGGAGACCTCTCAGAAAAAGTTAAGTGCTTCAGGAGGTGTTGATTATTCATTAAGTAACATGAGGTCCTCCTGTTTACAATAGTAAACCAGTGCAGCATAATTTTAGAATGCACTGTGCTTATAGAAGCAAAGGACCTCATTCTAGACTCTATACACAGCCCATTAAAGACAACGAAAAGACTCCCACTGATTTTGACAGGATTTGGATGGAAGTGGTTATACACTGGGGTAACTCCACGGTCTTCATTTACACCAATGTGAGATCAAAACCAGGCTTGAAGTTTTTCAGATCAAACACAAAATGGAGTACAGTGAATGCCATTAAAACCTCAACCTTCGGTACCTAGGAACCCACAACTACCATGCTGTCATCCTGTACTTAGCATAGGAAATATCATAATGTAATGGCAAACTGCATTCTGGCTGTTCTATGCAGGCGTACCAGTCATTGGAGCAATAGCCAGCTGGGTTCACAGCTGCTCTAAGCTATGCTTGAGACCAGGCTGACACAGAACCAACTCCAGAACAAGGACTGGTTCCGTGAAGCTCCCCTCACTCAGATGGCCCAGCTTATAGTAGATATAGGTATAGCTGAGAATCTGGACCAGCATCTTCAAACTAATCATGGCCTAGAGGAGGGGCATAAAAATACTTTTTTTTTTAAATCCAATTCAGTTACTAGGCCAGCGAATGGAAAAAAAATATGAGGCAAGAGGGATATAACATACTGACATGTGGCATGGAAGTGAATGTATGCAAAGCATGTCTCATTTCTAATTGTACACTCTGAAGCACCTGGCATTGGCCACTGTTGGAAGACAGGATACTGAGCTAGATGGACCATTGGTCTGACCCAGTATGGCCGTTCTTATGTTCTTACCCACAAATACTTTATGGCTAAATTTATTTTAAAACCCATCTACTCATTTTACAATTGAATTGCTGTTACAAATAATGTATCAACATTCTAGAAGTCAAGTGATAAAGCAACCAATATCTTGTAACTGACAGCATTCAAGTTTGGTTGCCCTTAAGGACTACAGAAGATATTCTTTTTAATAGCTTTATATATGAATACAGTATTTTGACTGAGAGCATCTAATCATTGGAAGGGGAGCAAACAAAAGCTATAAAAGCAGAATTCTCTGTTAAAATTTTTGTTTAAAACATCTGTTGGCATTTGATCATTCAGTTGTGCAATTATCTGCTAACTGAAGATATTATTATTCTGTTACTGTAGTAAAAAAAATAGTGACCTTTCTTAGCAATGATAAAAATATGTGGTTCTTTTCCTGCAGTTTATATATCTTACAACTTAGGTCATTTATAGAGCAGCTTGCTTCTCTACTCTCCCACCATTTATCTTTTCATTCTGAGAAAAAGCTAGTTTATTTAACACAAAAAGACCTTCACATAACTTTCTAGTATCAATTATTACAGTGACACACTAGCTCCCATGTGAAATGCTTCCTGCAATGTGTCTTGCAGACCAACAACAACAAAGAAGACAAAGTACACATAACCTTTTTGGTGTCCATTTTACAAGAATGTCTATAAGCAAATGGAATTAATTAAGATTTTGATTGTAAAACATAAGGCTTTTGACAGTCAGGCTTGCATTAGCAAGCCAATATTAGCATTTTAAATCTGCCACTATAAGAAAATGAAGCAAGGGGGGGAAAAATGAAACAAGCAATTCAGAGAGTATTACTCTATTCGAAAATATTTTTTTATGCTACATGATATGAGCAAGAAGAGTCTTCTGTTATATATGGGTTATGAAAATATTTGCAGAACACTAAAATAATGCAATTCTAACTGAAAACTAATGAGTAGTTCTGAATAGCTAATCAGCCCATTACCAGGACAAACACTGGAACTACTTATGTTATGGTACTCTCAGTTTATTATTTGGTTACTTGAATACACATCCATGTATATTTTTAATATCACCATTACAGTAGTAATATCTGAAATGTGTACAGTAATTTTCACTTTAGAACATTTAACACTATGTACATATAGAGATTGCTTTGTCTGTCACTAAAACACAGCCACATCTGGGTTAGAGGACAGCAATTAGCCAAACAACAAGAATATTAGCTAAACCCTTATTCTTTAGGATAAGTGTAGTCAGATCTTTAATGAGTAGGCAGAGCAAACAGGACAGGTTTTTTTTCTTTTAAGGCCTTGTCCAATCCTAAAGCAGACTGGATGGAACACAATTTATCAATCTTAGAAGAATAAAGGACCAAGTTGACTCCGAATGGGATTTGAAAGCATGGTCTCAAGGAGTCTAGATATGTCAGATCTGCTACTTACCTCACAAAGCCATTCCCTCTAGGAAAAAACAAGCCAAATAAGTCAAGGTGCTCCAAGACTAGGGCACGGATAAGCCAACCAATGGTCCCACTATAATCCTCCAAACTTGGTGAAATGCGTATAACTATAAAATGCAGTGCACATATTATACTTTGGTATTACTTCAGATGGGTACGGCTTTGGTGGAAAGACTGAATGGAACAATAAATGAAAACAGGATAGAATACTACCACTTAATGCTTTGTGAGAGACCCTGAGGTAACCTATAGCAACCCATGAGCGTGAAAAGAAATATCAGTGATCATTACTCTGTTTTTCCCCACTTTAACTGTTGTTGAGGACCTATCCCCATGCCACAACTAAAAATCAGACCGACCCACACAACCCCCTTTCAATTTCGTATCATCATGAGTCTTGGACAGGAACCTGAATTGCAGCCTCAGAAAGCAGGCAGGTTACTCAGGTAGAGTGCCTAGAAGCTGAACCACCAGGCCAGCTTTGTTGCACATATTTCATGTGAAATATACTGCAAACTGTACCTTTTAGAACGATTTAGAACTGTACATTTTTAAGGACAATTATGGATTATGTATGATATATAATTTATTCTGGAAGTTACTGGTTTATAAAAGAGTTGTGGGCACATTGCCAAGTTATCATCTAAACTGTAGTTATGAGTAATAATTTAGAGACAAAGTAGGTGAGATAATATCTTTTATCGGAATAACTTCTACCTCACCTACCTTATCTCTCTCGTATCCTGGGAACAACACAGCTACAACAGCACTGCAAACAAAGGGTTATGGTTAACATGTATATTCTGTTTTTAAGTTCATGCGGTATCCAATAGGAAATCCAGAATGTGGATTTTCATTTTTATGCTTCCTTAGATACTAGAATAGAATTTGGTTTTATAACTTGCCTTTCATACTGAAGGCATCCTAAAAATACTTTACAGTACTAAGTGAATTAACTGTTAGGGCAGTGACTGTTTAGACAAACAGAGCAGCCATTGCGTGCTCAGCAACAGCTCACATACACAGCCTCGGACATTAGTACCTGCTCTGCTGAGAGAAGAAATGCTAGCTAGGACAACAGGGTTATCCCCTAATGTTTTTTTAAAAAAACATTCTCTGGGTTATTTCCATTTCCACCTGGACACCAGTCACCAGCAAAAGGCAGAAGGCGCTTCAATATAGCATCTCATCCAAAGGACAACTCACAAAGGTTAGCACAACACCCAGTAGCAGCACTGGGGACAAGCCCAAGCCCTGGCATGTGACTAAGGAACATGCAACCTGATGGCCCAGAGGTGAGAGCCCTAGTAAATGAACTACGCTGTCACTTGTGGTCTGGTGTCATCCACCTGAACATATAGCTCATTTATATTAAAAACCGGTATAAAATTTAGAGTTGTGAGAGATTGGAATAACCCACCTGGGGAGCAGAGTTTTTAAACAGAGCAAAAGCAAACGCAGAATGAGCTTGATCAAAGGGGGTGGGGGGATGGAAACAGGGTAGATCACCAAGAAGTAGATATAAAATAGGGAAGTAACGGAGCTGATCAGACCGACGACGGAGGAGCTACCAGGACTTCCTGGCACAAAAGTTCATTGAATGGAAAGACAAATTATGTCAATGACAGAGATGGTCATGTAGAATCTGTAAAAAGGCTTGGGCCCACTACACTCTATCATCAGAGCACAATATTTATATATACTGAATCTGATTTTCCTGGATATTATGCTGGCAGGATTGCCAGATATAATCTATCTTCTGTGCCCAAAGGGATACTTATGGTAGCCCATTGGTATCTTCTCCCAAGTCATAATCATCATTCCCACTCCCACTAGAAAAATAAAAGTAACAAATATATGGAGATATACCTATCTCATAGAACTGGAAGGAACCTTGAAAGGTCATTTTTGCCCCAGATCCCTAAATGGCCCCCTCAAGGATTGAACTCACAACCCTAGGTTTAGCAGGCCAATGTTCAAACCATTGAGCTATCCCTTCCCACCATAATTAATGAAGTCCTTGGCACATGGACAAAAAAAGTAATAAATAGATGATGCCATGCCTGGACTTTTCGCCAGTCACCTCCCAGTCATGGTTGTTAAGTGCTACTCTGGTGCCAATTATTAATTATCTAAAAATAAGGGTTTGGTGATGGACCAAGTTTTTTCTCATCATCATTCAGTACCACCAGCATTAAATGACAGAAGAAAAATATCCAGATACTAATAAAAAAAAGAATATGGGAAGACTGAAGAGAAAGCATGGTAGATTGGAGTAGTTTCATTTACTTCAGTGCAGAACCTAGAGAGAGAGATCAATCCAGATAGTGCTTGATCTGCAATGAGATTAAATCCCTTTGGAATTTGCCATGATGAAGACGATGACAGTACTGATTGACTTCAGTGCTGATTTACACCAGATGAGAAGCTCTTGGCCTCATATTTATATCCCATTGTGGACTGCCACGGAACTAGGTTGATTCCTCTCTCAAACCAGGCTAAATAATGTGATGAACATGTGGCAAATTCTGTAGCTGTGCCAGCTAGTGGCTCACACACAGTGCTGCATAACTGGTAACACACATTTAATTTAGTACCATTTAGCAGCTAACAAGCAATAGCAAAAAAATTTTGGGGTGGAAGAGGGAGAGTTTGTGGGCAAGGGCAGTACCGTAGGATCATCTACAGGCAGAAGCCAATCAACAGCAACAATCAGACTCCTTGCTGCAGCCAGAGCACCAACTCTGCTCCGTTCATCCCCCCAACTCTGAGGCACTAATGTTCTACGTATGGAAGGAGACTGTTTTTACTTCAATTTCATAGGAACAGGGGCACCATAATTATTTAGACCTACATGTGAAAAACCTGATGCAAGTTCCTTAGATCAGTATATTTGTCTGCCACCTTGGTATTGAAGCACCATCAAAACAGCTACTCACCGTTTAACAAATATCTTCAGTGGAAGATAGAGACGGACTTTTGGGGCTTGACCCACCACGGCATTGCTCTAGTTTAGTGTATCGCCAAATCTATTAAATCAACACTGGCATAACACTGCAATTCTGCCGTGGTGAATCAGACCACTGATGTTGTTCTAAGACTGGCAGTCCTGGATATAGCACAACTTTGATTGGTGTTAGGGGAAATCAAATGTTTACTTTTGAGTCCAGAATTTGGCCCATTGATGATTTGTTGTACATGGATTCCAGAGTACCCATGGCTCCCTATTTCATTACAATTTTAGCAAAAACCCTTAGACACTACCTGTTTTTCATGGTGACAGCATTTCTGTATGGCAAATTTTTGCCTCTTTTACCAGGTAGTCTTCCACGTGCAGAACAACTAGCATCTGTTTTACTTTTCTGCAGCAGAAGTCTCAGTAAGAGCTTAGTAACAAACCCATGAAGAGAAGAAAGAGGAGCTGTCCAGTTCCAATACAAAGCATGAAAACAGTTTGAAAATTGAAAACTATGAAGGCTGAATTACCCATTGACCTGGAGGTACCTGGTCAAGTCGGGTATTTAAAAAGCCTGTCTCTAGTCTCCCTGCCTAGTATTAGACTGGAAAATAAAATATAATTTCCAATAAAATAAAACAATAATTAAAAATACTCTTGTTTATTATCATCCTAGTCTCAGATTTGGAGCTCTTCTGTTCTTCTACCTTCCTGACTGATCGTAGATCCGTTATCTAGGGGATGGTATGATGGGACTGCCTACAATGGCATATGGCCCATCGGCGACTGCCAGTAGCAAAAGTCCCCAACTCCTAGAGACAGGACACCAGATGGAGAGGGCTCTGAGTTACTAAAGAGAATTTTTTCCCAGGTATCTGCCTGGTGAGTCTTGTCCACATGCTCAGTCTAACTGATTACCATATTTGGGGTCAGTAAGAAATTTTTCCCGCAGGTCAGATTGGCTGAGACCCTGGGGGGAGGAGGTTTGCCTTCCTCTGCAGCGTGGGGCATAGGTCACTTGCAGGTTTAAACTAGTGTAAATAGTGAATTCTCTGTAACTTGAAGTCTTTAAATCATGATCTGAGGACTTCAGTAACTCAGCCAGAGGTTAGGGGTCTATTTCAGGAGTGGGTGGCTGAGGTTCTGTGGCCTGCGTTGTGCAGGAGGTCAGACTAGATGATCACAATGGTCCCTTCTGACCTTAAAGTCTATGAGTCTATATACAGAAGTGAACCTCCATGGAAAGAGAGCATTTGCACCTCTCTTCAGGATTGTGCCTCTACTCCACTCTCAGACCATCTGGTGTCTCACTCAGTCATACTTCAGACTGGCTTTATTATTAATAATAATTATTATTATTTATCATGGATATCATGCCAACAGTGTTCTAGGTACTTCACAATGATAGAAGACAACATGCTCCTACTCTGAGGACACTACAGTCATTTCCATCAAACACTACAATACAGTTCCTTCCAAAAAAAGATTACATCCTGAACTTAGTGGTAGGAGGTAGGATTAGAAAGGACCTTGATAGCTCATCTAATCCAATCCCTTGCATTGAGACAGGACTAAGTATTATCTACACCACCCCTGACATGTGCTTGTCTAACATGGCCTTAAAATGATGGAGATTTCACAACTTGCCTATGTAATTTGTTCCAGTGCTTAATCATCCTTACAGTTAGGAAGTTTTTCCTAATGTCTAACCTAAATCTCCCTTCCTGCAATTTAAGACCATTACTTCTTGTCCTGTCCTCAGTGGTTAAGGAGAACAATTTATCACCCTTCTCTTTATAACATCCTTTAATATCCCTGACGATTGTTATCCTTAGTCTTCTCTTCTTCAGACTACACAAATCCAATTTTTTCAATCTTTCTTTGTAGGTCATGTTTTCTAGACCTTTAATCATTTTTGTTGCTCTCCTCTGGACTTTCTCCAATTTGTCCAGATCTTTCCTGAAATGTGGCACCTAGAATTGGACACAATATCCCAGTTCAGGCCTTATCAGTGCTGAGTAGAGTGGAAGAATTACTTCTTGTGTCTTGCTTGCAACACACCTGCTCAATACATCCCAGAATGATATTCACCTTTCTGCAACAGTATTATATTGTTGACTCATATTTAGTTTGTGATCTACTATAACCCTCTGACCCTTTTTTGCAGTATTCCTTACTAGGCAGTCATTTCCCATTTTGTATTTGTGCAATTGATTATTCATTCCTAAGTGTTGTACTTTGCATTTGTCCTTACTGAATTTCATCCTATTTGTTTCAGACTATTTCTCCAGCATGGCAAGATCATTTTGAATTCTAATCCTGTCCTCCAAAATGCTTGCAACCCCTCCCAGCTTGGTATCATCTGCAAACTTCCTAAGAGTACTTTCTATGCCATTATCTAAATAATTTATAAAGACATTGAATAAAACCAGACCCAGGACAGACCCCTGAAGGACCACACTCGATATGCCCTTCCAGCTTGACTGTGAATCCCCTGATAACTACTCTCCGATTATGGTGGTTTTTTTTGCTAGCTCCAAGTCAGTGGTCTTATTTCAGGTTCATGCTCACCTTGGCAGTTAAGCTTACAATTATTTCATTACTAATAGACATTGTTCTTATTGTGTTTATGTTATAAATGAGTCTCAGTTTCTATCCAGGATGTAGTGGAGAGTCCAGAAAGTAGCAAAGGAGAAGCATCATACTGTCAATTTTCATAAGCACAAACCAGAACCTAACTTTTTTGATAGCTGAATGAACCTGATGCCAAGCCGCCTAGAGGCCCAGATCATGTCAATGCTTACTACCAGGCAAAGTGCCCACTACTATGAGCATTCTCATTGGATTCAATGGATCTACTCATGGTAGCAGACAATATGCTTAGTAAAAAGTATTTGCAGGATATAGCTCATAGAGCCAATGCTAGGCTAAACTGTATCTCAAATGTAAAGGGGCAGATTTTCTTTCCTTTGCTAACTCCTATCCCCCATATGAGGGGAACAAGGAGCTGGAATCTGGCCATAGCTACTCAACTGAGACGGGACTCTTAGATGGCATAAAGTTTCTGGCGGCAACTCCTACACCAACTGCGTAGGGGGCATGTGAGGGGTGGGGAAATGACAGGGATGAGGATAGGTATGGTTCCACTGTGTGGCCACCTATGGACCATAGCTACCTGTTGTTAAGTTAGAGCAGCCTCTAAGCTGCTGTCATTTATCCCAGGCCCAGAGTAAATGCTGTTTAAGAATCAGGGAGTCATAACCATCTCTCTCACGGTTCTCCTAGTATCTCTAGTGCTGAAGGATATTGGTGCGGTAGAGAATCTGGCCTTAAATATCTAATGGTTATTTTTAAAAGTTACATGCAATAGAAATCACAAAATATTTACACTGATTCAAACTATCGCTGCCAACCCTCCAGGATTGTTCTGGAGTCTCCAAGAATTAAAGATTAATCTTTAACTAAAGATTATGTCATGTGATGAAACCTCCACGAATACATCCAACCAAAATTGGCTACTCTAGTTCACATACATTTGCTAAACTGTCAACATGTGCTTTTCTATATACGTTTGCAATGGTTTAAAGCTCAGAAAGAGATAAATGCACTGTTATCTATTAAAACAAACTGCATTGCTTAACTTTTGTTCCTCAGCTCACAGAAAGCCATTATATAGACACACAATGTATGATGCCTCACATAAAATACAAAAAGATTGCCTAATTCCCCCCAATACGGTTGTATAGTGAGGATATATCAAAAGCAGCCTTATTTTCACTGTTTAGCTATAAAAGCAATGCAGTTTATTAGTCATTCTTTTGTGCTACTCAAATTATAAAGGGGAATTTTATGTCACTTTATATCACTCCTCTTCAGATAGTTTTAGCATGAAAACACCTAAATATTAACGTCCTCAATTCATATGGTTTATCACCCTTTATAAAACAATTGTTACATTGGCGTCAGTGCCTGACTTCAACATCTGGCACTAATCACTCGCAAAAGTAAAGCTAGCTAAGCAGTATTAGCACTGTCACTGAAGCCAGTTTTAAAAACCCACAAGACATTTTGGGCCAATCCTCCAGTCTTGCGTAAGCCAAACTCCCAGGAGATTCACCTGAGTTAGGGAGGACTTGTGGATCAGTCCCTTTATAGATTTTTACATTATTGACACTCGTGTGTTCCTGTTTCCATTGGCTCTGGAGTTAAAGAGAGCATTGCTTTAACAAGGGAAATAAGCTATCTCAGATTGTGGTTTAAAAACCACAAGCATGCAGTTCTCGTTTCCATGATCAAGGGGAGATATAACTACTCAGTGGAGTTAGATGGAGAAAATATCTAACTTCTCCATTTGTTTAGTAAGATTGATATTTTCCCATTTTATTCCATTATGCACTTGGAGCTTGTCTTGAATACTGAAATAGGAATTTACTGTGATTTCATCAGCAGCATGGGGTTTGAACTGCCCCTTAGATTTTGCTGGGAGAGGAGAACACAGCTAAGTGGCAACATTAGCTTTGCTTTAAGCTTTGGGAAACCATTGCTTTAAATTTTGTAAAGTTTCCTATAATTGCTATTCAATTTCCCCCAAAATACTGGTGCAAAGAATATAATTGAATAAATTAGGTAGCACTGACACTTTAAGGTCAAATGTTTCATGACTTGCCAGAGCAGAGAAACACTCTACTGGGAATATTATGGATGTTTCCAGGAGTAGGAAAGTTTTCTAAGCCCTGGTACTGGATCAGTGATCAAAAAGAAATGTTTGCTCCTTGATTCTCAACACTGCCCACCCAACTAAACTCATTAGCCACAACAGACAGCACTGTTACCTACCGCTGTTACCTACCTCAGCTCAGCAGTACACACCAGCACTGAAGGTGGGTGTCTGAGTCTGCCCACAGTGTTCGGGCAGGCTGGTTGCCTACCTGAACTAGGGATGATGCATGTGTATTGTAGCCTTGTAACATGTTATCTTAGCCAGCAATGCATCCTTTCTGCCCCCGATTATTTCAATATTTATAAAATTCTTAGAATGGTGTCCATGCCATTGGGATAAAGGCCTGAAATGAAATCATTTTCAATTCTTCTCTCTCATTGCAAGGTTCTCTCTGTCTCTCTCTCTCTCTCTATATATATATATATATACACACACACACGAATCAGGAAAGTGTTTAAAATGTCATCGGTTACTTTTTCATATTTCTATCCACATCTTCGCACTCTGCAAGATGTAACCAGGTTTCTCCACTCACACTGATTTATGAAAACTTCAATTTAAAAAGAGGAGGAGGAAATCATGCCTTACGCTGCCCTTAAATGTCAGTCAACCTTAAGATTAAGGAATAGGTCCCTACTTTTCAAATGTCAGTAAGACTTCTCATAAAAAAAACATGGGCGAGATGTCTGTATAGTTCACACGCCGTATGATCTCATTTTCAAATGTTTCTGATCTTTCCTTTCTTTCTTGGTTTGGCTGGAGGAGTAAACCCATTCACAGTGCACTCCCGTCTGCATCTCTATCATAAAAACAGTTGTGTGCCACCCTGATATCTCGATCTCTTAACACTGGCCTTTCCCGCCCCCCCCACCCCTCCATTTTTAATAATACCTTCACGTTAGCTTTAACACCTCAGAAAATAGTGCTATAAAAATAAACAAAAGACCCAGGACTAAAATTGAACATAAAAGTTGTTGCAGATATTGTTTCTTGACAAACAGCCTCTCCAAACATCATAAATTGTCCAAAACCTCTTAAACCTTTGGTCTACATCACCCACATAGGACTGCAAAGGGAATACAGACAAGGAAGTGCAGGCTAATTGAAAAATCATTCACTTGAGATACAGTAAGTATCATGCTCCAGTTCTATGAAAGTATACAGAAACTTGACACAAGTGGCATCCTCCATGAACTAAGCAATTGACTAATCAGCAAACTCAAAAGGAAAATAATCTGTTTTTTCCTCCTTTGCATTGCTGAATTTGCATTTAATAATTCATCTGAAATGCAAACAAATTCTATAAGAAAGATTGGGTAGCAAATATTCCTTCCCCATCTCTAAGTACTGCTTCCTCTTTGAAGGAAAGCTTCAGTATTGACTGGTAAAGCAAGTATAAAGACCAAATAGCTGATATTTCTAAAACCTATTATTCAGACTGTTATTGAAGTTTTCCATTAGCTGAAGTAAATACATGTGTTTCTATATAACTGACAATGTTATTTTGGGGGAGAAAAAGGCTCAGTCTTATATTGCAAAAGGAATCATATCAGCCCTCATTTTATAAGAATGTTTGCCCCTTTTCTTAAGACTATTTAACATTGTCTTCACCTATTAATTGTACAAGTAGGAGTTGCTTGATTTTATAGGTACAATGCTAATTGAACCCTTCTTAGAAGCTTTTATTTACTCAATTCCATGCTCTCTGCCCCCCAAATTCCCATTTAACAGGTTTAACATGTCCCTCTTTTGTAAGAAGGTGTTTTAGACACTTACAAGATTTCTAGCTTTGTCCTTCTAACAGGTTCATGATGCAGTGAAAAAGGCCATGATGTCACTATTCCCAAAAGCCTGCCCAATGGGCTAACAGCATTTACCTTCATCCTCTCGTTTCATGCCTCAGTAGCTAAATTTTCACTGTCACCAGTTCCCTCACACTTCTATTCCCTTTGAAGCAGCAGGAGAGCACATATGAGTTAGGACATGTATGCCTCTCCCCTGCGTATGACAGTACTATCAGAGTAATTTTATTCAGTGAAATACATCACTCTGTCCATTTCAGAATCCCTATGAAAATACCATCAAAGTTGTTGACAACATCTTCAAAAGATCTTTCCCTTATCTTCCTTAGAAGATCATGGTGTGGGTCATCATTCCTATCTACAGTAGCTAGCTACTAAAGTGATGAGACAGAATAGCACATTTCTGAAGCCATAGAAACAACTATCGAACAGGTAATCCCATTTAAAGCTCCACATGTTTTGTGCACTATGGTGCTTTTTAAATTATATATTGCAAAACTCTGTAACAAATGTAGAGGAAAAAACAGTTTGGACAATATCCAAAGAAAGAGAATTCACTTAATATAGACATATAGTACGTGAAAAACCAAGAAAATAACATTTAAAAGCACAAATTTACAACACAGAATGTCACAAAATTTCTTATTGGCATGTTAACACCATAATGTTTTCTTATTGGGTGTTAACACCTCATCTAATAGTGTGAACTTAGGTTTAGGAAAGGGGAAAAAGAAGAGTTGAAGGCAGAATAATAAGGGAAGGAAGAAGCTAGAGGATATTTAATTCACAATCTTGTAATGTGATCAGCTAGTCAGACTCTGGGTGCCTGCATGGAGTGCCATTGGTGGTAATGAGAAACCATGAAGGCACGGGGCTCCTCACAATCACAATGGTCTGTGCAAGTAGGTTTAGGGCATGAGTAGCATGTGAAAGATGATACTATTGAGTTTATTAAAATAAATAAATAAAACCAATTTTTTTTCATTTCTGAAATTTTCTCCTTAGTCCAAGTCACAGCCAAAGGTGCATCAAAGGTAATTCAAATCAAATATCAATTAGTGCACACTGTAAAAAAGCCAATGAAACTTTTGCATAATGCACTCACAAAGAAACTCTCACAGCTCCAGCCAGAAAAATCCTCAATCCAGATAAGATTTTGTTCTGGTTTATTTAAATGATAATTTGACAGTGCTTTAGGTATGTATTTCCTGGATTACAGTGTTCCCCTTCTCAATACTAGGCTTTGATTGGCAATTATAAATCCTTCTGCTTTGATCTCACCTTACCCACACATATTTATTAATTTATTTTGATTTATAAAACTACAAACAGAGGTACGTCCGTCCAAAGTGCCCACAACAAACATGGCTCCTCACTATCCCGGAACCTCATTCTTCTCAATTTTCCTTGTTCCTCTTTGTCCCATGAGGGAAACTTCCCCTCCCTCCTTTCTAAAGTCAAAACTATGTGCAACAGACTCCATGAGACCCCTGCTCCTACGTGCAGAACTCTGGAAGTCAATGGGGTTCTACATGAGCACCGCGGTCTGACAGCACAGAGTTAGTTGCAGAGTCAGGGCGTAAGTATGGTATTTGTGTTTTAGTTACATTGCATTTAATATAAAAAATGGCAGCTGGGGGTAGTCAGCACCCCTGAAAAATATACCTGAGATGTCTAAAATTGGGCATCCAAAATTAGAGACCACTTTTGAAATGTTCGATCTTAACTGCTATACACCTCAGTTTCCCTAGATGTTAAATTAATAATACATACCCACTTTTGTAAAGTGCTTTGAGAGCTGTGGATATAAAGCAATATGCAATTGTCAAAAATCTTATTAGTAGTAACAGTACTAATAATCACAATCTAAAAAAGAAAACTTGAAAAGCAAAGGGTAGAAGTAGATGATTTGTTAAATTTATTCAAGTTCATGACCTGATTCTGCCACCCTTGTTCATGTTGAGCAAAAGTGGCATAACTTGACCCACAGAATTTCAAACACATTTAAATGGATTCTGCTCTCCTTAGCTCAAGATTGCCTCATGTACATTCCAAAACTGTGTGCAAAGATTTTTTTCCATGTTTGCAATTTTTATTGATGTTAGTAAAAGAAAAGGAAAAAAAGTAAATACAAAAGAGTTATATAAGGCGTTAACACAAATGGAGATGGAATGCAATGCTGTGTCTACAGATACGGTCCTCTTCACTAAAAATCTTTACAGTTTTATCTTTTTTTCTAACTCAGACTGCAGTAAGATTAATTAATTCCAAATGAGAATTGTAACAGCATTAACAGCGACCACTGCCAGCAGATAAATACAAATGCATAAAAATATGTACACATTGTAACATAAGCTTACTAATGCTCCTCCTGATTTGTCAGCTTCTTGTATAAAGTTGTTTCTAATAAAAATAGTCAGTTAAAAATAATAGTTGCACATTAAAAATTATGTGTTATTGAATTACTTGCATGGGTGTGATCCTGCACTGAGGGAGTTGAAGGTGGTAAGCACGTCACAGTATGCTACTTGCTATACAAGTACAGTAATAAACTACAGTACAATGCAAGGACAGAGAACCACTGCCAAATATTTGTTATGCCTAACATCTATGTACATTTATCTAATCTCTAATATAATACAGATTGACAGTTTAAACAGACCCGTTGTATCTAATCTGTACATATCCTTAGTATATGTAAACAAGCTTTTCTTCCAGATTGTTTCCTTAAAGTATGTAGTATGCAATTATCTCTTACTGTTACAAAGGTAATGACATGTTACTTAGTACTTTTAATAATGATAAATTCAGTCATTATTACAAGGGAGTTTAAAACTGTCAGACTATGAAGGTGCAGTGAAAATTTTTCCTATACATTACAATGGAGACCTTTCTTTCCAGAGGCTAAGTGATCTTTTAGCCTTTACAGTTGTTCAGTCCTGGACTCTCAAATAAGGACACCTACTGTGGTGATTCTTCAGGTGCTAAATGAGATAAATTAATTCAACTGTAAGAAAGACCAAATGTGAAAACTGTGTCTTGGGGGAAAAAAACACACAAGGCACATCTATGCATTTCATTAACATTAAACTTCAAGTAAACATCTGTGAAACTGCTGATACAGTCTATTGCACATCATCATCTTTATGTCACGGTTAGATCATTGTATTTCAGGAGTACTACAGAAATCTAACTACAGTTAGAGCCCTCAGATTAAAAGCCCTCTCTCTCTACCGCCTTCTTCCATTTAATTCTCATGTTTTGATGGATAAAATGCTTTTTCTTTCTTTCTTTCACCATCCAGAGCTTCTTGGGACATTTTTGCCTAATCTTTGGTGTTTGACATCTCCGAATAATTCCTATTTAGAACTGTCTGTCACCTCTGACTAGTACCTCACCCTTTAGCAGATGGGTATTTTTCACTGTACATAGTTATGGGCGAAGCAGCTAAGAAAATCAAGTGCAGATGGCACAGAATGAGGTAACAGTTGAAGCAGTGGTTCAGCTATACTTGTGGGGAGGGTAAAACTATCTAATCACAAATCTCTTAAAAAACCTGGGATCAGGGTGCTTACAGTGACACACACAGAATATACACAATCCCTTATTTTAGCAATATTGTGGTCTAGCACTGCTGTTCAAACTGCAAATGCTGCATGTGTTATAGCACCATTTAGAGTGAAGTATTGAGGTGCTGAGCAACCGTCCCCACATAGCTCTAATAACACAAACCACCTGCAGAGCAGACTACCAGATCAGTGGTGAATGGGGCCAAAATGGGTGAAAATGTTGTGATGTGGGCAAATATCCACTAGGCTATCAGCCTTCCAAATACTTCTCAAGTGTGGAGAGTTGTCTAAAGGCCTGAAGAAATTGGGGATTGTAGTGTAACATCCTCCTGGGGTACTGACCTTCTAATCTTCCAACAGCAGCAAACTGAAATGGCAATGAAAATGTGAATGGGTAATCTGCTGGTGTCACTCACTAAATACCCCACTAGATACTGAAAATTCAGTAGTATCTTTCCCCTGCAACCTGCAATCACCCTCAGTGGGGTTTTGTTGTTTTAAACTGAACTTTTGGCATTCAGGATAGCTGTTGGAAAGACAAGCCTGGAGACTGCACTCTATATTTATCCACAGAACATATACAACCCAGGCAACAGAAGATCAAGACTTTCTCCCTCACACTGCCTCCACCCTGACCTGGATTGACTTCCCATAGGACCAAGAAATCAGTTAAACCTCCATGTCCATTTAATCCTAAATCTCTCTACTGAGAATTCCCAAAAGAGTACTTATTAGGTGATGCAAATATAAAAGGAACCGGACTGAGACCATCAGCTCATTTTAACAGGCTACTGAACAGCCATCAGATGGTAATAACTGATTTAGCCTTGATTCATACTAGTCACCTAGAGCTGGAAGGTTCCGTAGTATATTACTAATCCCCTAACCTTATCTCCAGCATTGGCTTTAAAGACTAACACTTCTGGTACAGCCACAGAGCATGTTATGTGCATTTGCTCCTTGTTAAATCAGTCTCTCTGTGTGTTTAGATAGTCACAACAGGAGCAGTATCGCTATCAAATCTGAACCTCAAGTGGCAGGCAGTTACTTTACTGCTGTTTTAATATACATTATGCCAGTTGGAACTTCTGTAAAGTAAACTATTTTTCAAGTTAAATATCTCTTTCAAAAACGCAACAAACTGGATGGCTCAAAATGTGAATGATCAAAAATGGAGTCATCCCACTCTATGTTAGTGAGCTGAACTCACCCCAGGTCAGTGATAAAAGGCCAGGTCAGTGGTCACCTTATGATGACCATTTGGTGGTCTATGGGAAGTAAGTAGTCCCAGTCGAGGGTGTCTGTCTCATAAAGTGACTCCTTTGTTGAACATATCAGCAGTGAGAAGAAGGAGTAAATTCTCAGAAACACTCCTCAGAGGCACAGCTTCCAGAACACAGTTCATGCACTCTTATAGGAAGCTCACACTACTCCACCTATTCTGTGGCTAAATGTATTCTTAATGTTTTATAGCTATGTCAGTTAAAAGGCACACAAACGAAAGAGTGCAATATTTATCTATCTTAGAGTTTTCTATAGCCTCCATTGCCATGGTATCTCATTGCTTTGTTACCACATGTAAAGTCTGCCTGATTTTCCTGAAGATCAATGCCGTATACAATCCCGAAATGTGATATTTATACGCTATTTATAGATAAACACAAAATACTTCAATTTTTCAAAAATTCACAATACTCTTCGCTATTCCTGAATTTGAGGCGATACCTCTAAATGGAGTGGCTTCACCCTGATTACCTAGTTCAGCCTGCACATATCGGTCCAAATTTTATAACAAAAACTAGAATAAAGGATGGGGAAATAGAGCCCTTTTTTATATCATTAGGTACATGTAAATAGAAAAAAAGAAAGAGTGATGGTTTTCCTCTGCTGTTGCTACTGAAATCTCAGTCAACAAATGCATTAAATGTTAGTACTAGAACTGTTGTTTCCTAAGGAATAATTGTTGGAAACAAAGTTGCCAACTACAGAATTTATAATGGAGACACATTTACCTGTAAAATAGTATGGAAGCCACCTGAAAAAGCTAGGTTCTGATTGTCTTCCTATAGTATACAAGTGATTCCTACTTACTTCAATGGAAATTGAAATTGAAATCAGCGAGATTCACTCATATCATACTAGGAGAAAATCAGTCCCCTGGAATAGATTTATGGTTTGGTATTGAAAGGGAATTTTGTAAATTAAGGCCAATATTGCACAGAGATCTGGTTAGATTTCAGCTTCTATTATTAGATGATCAGATCACAGCAATGACCCAGACAGTTTTTTTTCCCCCCATTTGCTTTGATCCAAGAGATATTTATTTCAAATGTGGTCCTTGCTACTGTCATCCCCCATGAAGAATGTAGGAATTTCTGCTCACTTGAAGAATTGTTATATGCTAATTGTTCAAAGGAAAGATGTAGCAACCTGCCTGGAACTTGGAGGGAGGATCACAGGCTGCAAGAAAGAAGAACTTGGAGGAGGCACCAGGAAGCCACTCTGTAAGCACATGCTTTGAATGCTAGTTTCACTTGTAGCACCTTTGTAAAAAGTTCTCTTAATCAAGAGCCAGGTTAGTTTTATAAGCATAGAGTCCTTTCATGTTACTACCCACCATGGGGTATATGAAACAAAGATCAAAGTTCAGTACCATGCATAGTATTGTTTGGCTGGAAAATCATGCATACCAATTTTCCTGTTTTTAATAGGATTCAACTATGACTAGTACTGTAACCTTTGTCACTTTGAGATTAGACTACTGCAGTATGCTTTCTACGGGGTAATATCTCAAAACCATTCAGAAACTGATACTGATGCAGAATACAGTGATATGCTGGAGCTCCCAACTCTCGGCATCTCTGCCTATATACCAAGTGCTCATATGGTCCACAATACAATAGTATTTTAGTGTCTCATCAGAAGATCATATCAGAAGAACATGACACTAGTTCACTGACATCTGCACTGGCTCTGATAGTACTGGTCAAAACTATTCTATGATATTTGTATTTTATTTATTTATTTATTTATACAAAAATGGCTCTTTGTCTCCATGAAAGTACTTAGGAGAAAATTTTTCATGTACCCCTCTACCCCGATATAACGCGACCCGATATAACACGAATTCAAATATAATGCGGTAAAGCAGTGCTCCGGGGGGAGGGAGGAGCACACTCCGGTGGATCAAAGCAAGTTGGATATAACACGGTTTCACCTATAACACGGTAAGATTTTTTGGCTCCTGAGGACAGTGTTATATCGAGGTAGAGGTGTATGTTGTATTTTTCAGTTTTCCCCTGAAAAAACAAAAACTGATTATTATTATTTTTTATTTGGTTTTGGCCCCCAACCCAATTTTCTTCTCTTCTTCATTTTCCCCCCTTTCCCTTTTACAATTTTGCTACTGGCAATGAAAAAAGGGAAGAAGTTTTAGAGACAAAAATCAAAGAAGTGGATGTTTAAAAAAAAAAACACCTAAAATTTCTATGGACATTTTTTAACAAAATCATTTTTTCATTTGTTTGGAAAATTTTGGCAGAAAATACTTACCGTTTTCAACTAGCTCAAGTTTCTAGGTAGAATTTATTGGTTTGGATCTATATAGGACTGGTCCATTAATTTCAGTGGAAAGGGTCCCTTTAACTTCAATAGTCTTTGGATCTGCCCTGTTACCCCAATTGGCCTGAATCTATCTGAAAGAATCTGTGAGATGCTATCATCACTGTTGCAATCAGTGGAGATCCTACAGTTCAGAACAGCCAGGGGCTGCTGGCTGGGCTTTCTTTCACTTTAGTCTGGAATAGGCCAGATCTGTTGATCTTCAGGTCACTGTGCAAAGCCCACCTGTCCTACAAGCTTTTGGGAAAGATGATGGACGGGAGAAAATCAAACCTGTGTTTTAAATGGTATTCTTTGGGGCCAAATTCTCAAAACTGCTCTGCACCCAGGAGTGCCTATTGTGACACTTAGGATCAAATTTTCAAAAATAAAAGATGAGCTCCCAATACATGCTCTTTGGAAAATCTGCCCATTTATTTTGGTGCCTGAATTCCACTTGGAAACTCAAAGGTAGGCAGTGCAAGCTCTCGGAGCCTGTGTGCTATGTGGTCAGGGGAAAAACTCTCTTCTGAAGAGAGACAGAAAAGATTGGAATTGTTTACTTTAAAGTGAAGATGAATTAGAGGGGGACACGATAAAAAGAAAACAATTATTATGGGCCCATGAGACAATCAGGGTCCATGCAGTGTTGTTGTAGCCATGTTGGTCCCAAGATATTAGAGAGACAAGGGATGGGGGTGGGGTGAGGTAATATCTTTTGTTGGACCAGCTTCTGTTGGTGAGAGAGACAAGCTTTCGAGCTTATACAGAGCTCCTCTTCTCCAGCTCTGTCAACTCGAATTCTTGCCTCTCTCACCAGCAGAAGTTGGTCCAATAAAAAGATATTATCTCACCAACCTTGTCTCTCTAATCAGGGTCCACATACAAAAGCTTTAACCCCCCAAATGAGCAGTTGAACCAACTGATTTCATACTGTATTATACTATAAAAGTGTACCGAGCAAGGTCTTCTATGAAAGCTTGTAATGTTGTAAACTTGATGGTCATTATAAGTATGTATACAGACTTGGTTATGATTCCATATATATATGTACATAGAAAACTGTACTCATAACTTGTAATACACTTTCAACTATATCTCACAGCAGCAAGGGGCACCTCCCAAGACAGGTCTTTACATAAAACCGTCTCCAAGTACGAACCCATTGCCTAGCCAGGAAGAGACAATGGTGGACCATTAAAGTTAATGAAAAGACATTGAAACATCCTTGCTCTCAAATCAAGAGGGGGTTTCCACACTCCAAGTAAACATGAGTCAGCATGGACTAAGAGAAATAAAAGATTTTTTAAAGCAGGCTTGTGTCTGACATTCGGCATCCAGAAACTGAGGGGCAGTCCTTAGTGAGTGCTGTCCATGAAACGGTAGGTCCTCCCTGTGACTAAGGGGTATGCTGGGAAACTGTTCAAATGCAATGGGTAACTTGTATTAGAAAGGGGATTTCTTCTAATATAGAAGTGTAAAGCCTGAGATTTCATGTTTGTTTATTTTTTGTGCTTTCCCTTAATATTTCATCTTTGAATCTGTGTTTTTTCTATTAAATAATCCTTTTGTTTATTTTTACAAGCAGGTCTCTGTTGAGCAAACTGTACGGTGCATCGGTGCCAAAGCAAGCTGTTGTACAGGACACTCATTTCACAAAGTCAGAGGTGACAAATCAGAGGGAAAAAGAACTCAAGGAGGATGGATTTGGGGAGAGTAAAGACTAGAAAGGCGGTTGGTGTAACTTTGCAAGGAGTAACTAGGTTGGTGGAAGCCAGGGTGAGACCTTGTGCTTGCTGGCAGGCTACTGGTGTCATAGGTATGAACCAAAACTGCACAATGTAAAGGCACCCCAGATTACCAGGCAGGTTGCAACAGAACCTCTTACAGGTCTAGGTGATCCCCAAAAGGTCTTCACTGCCTTGCAAGAACATGTGATTTAATTATCTGAAGATTTTATTTTCTCCATTATTTTTATTTCCTTTGCTTTTTCTGATTTCTGTTGTTCCTTTAAAATCACTAGGAAATGAAATGTAAAATCTGCTGTTAATGTATATTACATAACTCTAAACAGAGGGGCGTAGGAGTTACTTGTTTCCTCATAGTTTCGTGTATTGGTTTAGTACTGGTGAGAGAGCCTCTTACTAAATTAATAACACCACTTCCTGAAGCACCGTGTACTGACCAAGCCCATGCCTGCTTAGCTTGTGAAACCTGAGGAGATCATAGCCAAAGGTAATAACTCCATATAAAAACACTCTGAAAAACTGCATTTCACTTGCTGAAAACAACATTGACAGCCTCTGACGAGGCCTATGTTGCTCTTAAGAAAACACAGACACTTTGAAAATCAAAATAAACATGTGTGATCAAATGCTAATTTAACAACCATCAGAAAATCGACTTCAAATAATCTCTTTGTCACTGTAATCGATTAAAAGTCACATGAAAATTGATAACATGATTTTCTATGTGTGAATGTGTGTGGCACAAACTCTCAAGAGCTCTATTGGCTTCCTATATTGACTTTCTTCCAAATAAAGCTTTTTAAGAGTACATTAATCAGTCCACTAATAAACTTAAAATGCAGTCTAATTACTTGAATACAAGGAGGTGAGGGATCCACCTGGAGGTGCGGGCTTTGGGGTGGGGCCAGAAATGAGGGATTCCTGGTGTGGGAGGGGTCTCCAGGCTAGGGGAAGGGGTTGGGGTATGGAGGCTCCGTCTGGAGGTGCAGGCTGTGGGAGGGGGTTAGGGATGAGTGGTTTGGGTGTGGGAGGGGGCTCAGGGCTGGGGGTTGGAGTGTAGTGGGGTGAGGGCTCCGGCTGGGGGTGCACACTCTGGGGGTAGTGCCAGGGCTGAGGGGTTTGGAGTGCAGGAGGGGGTGTGGGCTCTGGGAGAGATTTTGGGTGTGGGAGGGGGCTCAGGGTTGGGGCAAGGGGTTGGGGTGTGTGTGGGGGGGTGAAGGCTCCGACTGGGGGTGCGGACTCTGGGGTAGGGCCAGGGATGAGGGGGCTCAAGGCTGGAGCAGGTGTGCAAATATGACTGTTACAGTAAACAAGACTATCCTGTCTCCAGAAATGTCTTTATTCCCAAAGAA
Organism: Chrysemys picta bellii; assembly: GCF_011386835.1. Taxonomy (NCBI): domain Eukaryota; kingdom Metazoa; phylum Chordata; order Testudines; family Emydidae; genus Chrysemys; species Chrysemys picta. Next base: position 109,183,343 of record NC_088795.1, on the reverse strand, counting down.
TTAAACAGAAAGAAAGAACATGTCCATTTGACATTGGAAAAAAATCTTGTTTACAACTAATACTGATCGTTCCTGTGAAAATAAGACCCTGGAAAAGCTGCCAAGACTGGCGAGACCTATGGCAATACGTACAATGGGTGAATTCACTCTACTGCAGAGTGCAAGCACTATGCCTGCACATCTCCTTCAAATCCCTCCTTAAAACTCTCCTTTGCCATCATGCCTACAAAATACTTGACAATGGCTAGGCCACTGGGGTGCTGATAACACTGTCTGTTACATTGATCAATATTGTCTTGTTGTTTCCCTGTAAACCTCCATCTGTTGTTCTGTGTCCCTCTGTTGTCTCGTCTTATACTTAGGCCTAGTCTGCACTACAGAGTTAGGTTAACGTAAGGCAGCTTACGTCAACCTAACTCTGTAACAGGTAGCTCCAACCAATATAACTTGCCCACTACACCAACTTAATAACTCCACCTCTGTGAGAGGGGTAGAACTTAGGTCATTGTAGTTAGGTTGTCAAGTATCAGGGGGTGTTAGTCTGTACCTACAAAAACAACAAGGAGTCTGGTGGCACCTTAAAGACTAACAGATTTATTTGGGCATAAGCTTTCGTGGGTAAAAACCTCACTTCTTCGGACGCATAGAGTCTATGCACCAGACTCCTTGTTGTTTTTGTAGTTAGGTTGATGCAGTGTCAATGTAGACACTGTGTTATTTACATTGACTGTTGCTGCCTTTCAGAAGCCGTCCCACAATGCCCCACACTGACCGTTAAATCGATGCAAACACTCTTTGTGAGGATGTGCGCCGCAGACACCAGGAGCGTAATGTGGATATGCAAACGTGATTTAATTATTGCGGTGGCTGTACATCGACATAACTTAGGTCAACTTAATTTTATAGTCAAGTATCAGAGGGGTAGCCGTGTTAGTCTGGATCTGTAAAAAGCAACAGAGGGTCCTGTGGCACCTTTAAGACTAACAGATGTATTGGAGCACAAGCTTTCGTGGGTGAATGCCCACTTCGTCAGACGCATGTGCTTGTGCCCCTGCCTGTAAGTGGAAACAAAAGATGAGGTGCTTTCCAGTCACAACACAAGATGCTCCAATGGTCTTTTGGATGCTAAAAACCAAACCACTGGTAACTTGTAAGCTCTTTGGGACAGGGATCATCTTTTTGTTCTGGGATTATACAGCATTTAGTACAGTGGGGTCGTGGTCCATTGCTAGGGCTCCTATGTGCTATGGTAATACAAATAATAAATAATAGCACTATGTTAATTTCACTTAAGCCCTCAAAATAGTGCTTAAGTGAGGCTGACATGGTGCACAGGCCTCCTGCTGGCCCTCTCTGCACCAGGTTTCACTTTCACCCAATAGACAGAACTCTGTGTACACGGCAGCCCACTAGAGCAGCTGTGTTGAACTTACTGACATTTCTTCAGCAGCTTTGAGGAAATTCAGAAGCAGAAGTTTTTATTGAATTAGATGTAAAAACAAATAATGCTATCAGTAGAGCATTCTTGTGCTATTTTATTAGATACTGAATTCAATGCAGGTTGGGAATGTTTTTCTGTTTATATTTTGCTGCCCCAAAAATTTCCAATGTACCACAAGAACTTGTATTTATTGACATCTTATGACTACCTGGTAGAAGCTGTTGTGGGAAAGATGGAGATTTTCCATTGGGTAGAGGGCAGTTAAGGCTTTAGGCAACCAGGAAGTGGTTTGGGTTTTAGCATCCAAAAGACCATTGGGGCATCGTGCGTTGTGACTGGAAAGCACCTCATCTTTTGTTTCCACTAAGCACATTAGCTGGTCTTTTCAGCAGTGAAATGGGCTTTGCACATACAAGTAATGCAACCTGGACAGAATATCATTCCTGTGTCCATGTTTAAATTTGTGCTGTCGTTTACTTTGGCTCTTAACAATTATTATTTAGCATTTCAAGTACCATCTGTGCTGCTGCTAAGTAAATGCCTTCAAGTATATTAGAACCAGATTTTCCGAAGTTTTACCTTTTACCAGGCATAGTCAACATCAGAAATACATTCTCTATGGATGTTAATAAGTATTCAGCTGGGCTTTTTTCATAGATGTTGGTGTATTCAAAATATTTATAATTTGTATAACTAAGTTACACAATAGAAAACACACACAAACTATGAGGAAGAAGTAATTTCAATCCAAATAATACATCCTCTTTCTGGATCAAATTCAGATCTAGCATATGTGGGTGAAACTCCTTTATACCAGGAATGAATATGGTCCTATACCTCTAACTACGATGTGAGATAAATACCTTGACAATGAGAAAAAATACCTGTAAGCTCAATGCCTAAATGGTTCAGCATCTCCTGACATACACATCACTGGGTATTAAAATTAAATTGTGAAGTGTAATGACTGATAGCTACAAGACACATGACGTTGACTGTTCTGAGGTTCTCACAGAGAGTTTAAACTAGTCCAAGTGACACATGGGAACAGATCCAGTACAACACAAACAAAGTCTTCCCTGCCCACTGCCATAGTGTAAATGTCAGCATGGAACTACAGTATGTGCAAAATATTTTAACAGAAGTTTTCTTCTTCTTTTTTAAATCAATCATTAACAACTGTTTGCTAATATGTCATGCTTTCTTCTCAAATAATGTCATGGGTGTTGAAAGACCGGGGTCGGTGATTTATTTATTCCTAGAGGGAGTAAACCAGGCACAAATCTCGATACTGCAGACATACATAAATACTGTGAAATGATATATTTTAGGAAAAAAATAATGCAATCCACAGGAAAGAAATTTAGAGAAGCAGCAGACAGCAACCAATATTTTCTGGGAGACAAGTTACTGAGTATTTCAAGTGAGGAAACAGACAGAGGTAGGGGAAAGAGAGAGTGGGAATTTCCTTTAGTTTCCCATCCCCCAAAATGCATTACTGACTGTAATATTAATGTTATTTATATTGCTGTAGGGCCCAAAATATACTAGGCACTGACAGACATATACAAGGCAAAAAATAATATATAAAGAGAATGAGAATGGGCATGTGAAAGGTTTAGGATGTATGGGAGTGGTGGGACAATGTGGACCAACAACCAATGCCAAGAAAATAAATGAGAAATTAAACTATAATTAGATCAAGTTTAAGGGTTGAGTGAATATGATGTCGTCAGAGGCTGTGAAAGTCATGGGGTGGGGAGTAAAGTGAGGCTGGAAGGCCCTGACTTTCCCCTGCACTCTTGGCTTTCCCTCAAAGAGAAAATAGTACAATGATCAAGATCCAGAATCTCACTGTTTAAACAAGTCCCAGAAGTTGCCAATGTTCACAGGTAGACCAAAGAGAGCGAGCATAACAAAGAGCCCACTGAGCAGCCATGATGTTGTATCCATTGTCCTTTTTCTCCCCTCTCATCTTGAGTTAGAGATCTACAAAGTTTAATTACAAATCACAGATGTGTGCAATTCTATTAGCAAGCCTAAAGCACTGGCATTATATAAGCTTTTGCTCTGAATCCAGTTACTCAGACACTGCCAACAGACTCAGATTCTGAGCCTCTCTTCCATGCAGGTCCGTTTGGCCTGAAAATAGCGCACATATACACTGGCTTGAGTTTAACAAAGAGCGTTAATTTGGGTCAGTGAACTACCACTAATTGAATTCTAATAGATGTCACCATAACTCAAGTGCTTTAGCTCTTTCAAGCAAAATGGCAGCAGACTACAGCAAGCACCTCTACTACAGCCACTGAGAGGAATACAGTTTGTCCTTCAACAGTGTTGGTTTCTTTCTTTTCCAGTTCCAATTACCATTCAGTCTGATTAAAAAGCAAATGAGATATTTACTTGGTGAGTCCCCCAAAAGAGCTTTAAGGGCAGCTTTTATACTTTAAAACTGCAGCACTTTGCATCTTAAAGAAAAAAAATCCACTGCAGGCATAGCAGCAAGGATTTTGAAATACAATGCTGTGCCTTTACAAGCATATCAGACTTCTGGGTCTCACACACATGTATGCCTACCATTTTGAATTCTCTCTGCTGTAGAGTGACTTCTCTGTGATTGTTTGGAGCATTAAAAGCTTCATTTTACGTTTTAAATTACCTTTTGAGCGTAGGTTCTAGGACACTAATATTCTGTAGTTCTCATCACAATCAAATACCCAACCCCATAAAAGAAATCGAAGTACTGCTCTGTTCAAAAGGAAAAGTGTAGTTTATTCTATCTGAAACAAGCCTAGCACAACTCACACTAGCTTAGCCAGAGGAAGGCTGCCTTTTAGCTCATCTACTGCTGCTAAATTTGCTGTCAATAGACCATGAGGGTACCGGTTTGCGCTTAGGCTGAGCTGAAGTGCACAGCACAAACATAATGGGCCTGATTTTCCACTGCTTTGCACCCAGTGTAGTGCTTCAGACCTGTGCCAAATGGATGTGAAATGCTGCCAAATCAGAATGATGGCCTTTTGCACAGTTATACAAAATCTGGCCCAGTGAGTCCTACCCCTGCCTAGATACTTCTTCAGAAACAGACTACACAGGTGAGGCTCATAAAAGGATTTTAAAGTGACTTCTGGAATTTGAATATAAGGCTACAGCTGCAACTGGAACTGGGGAGGGGGGGTTGACTCCCAGCTCGAATAGACATACTTCTAGCTCTCAACGAGTTAGTGCACTAAAAATAGTGTAGCCGTGGTAGCAAGGCAGTAGCGGCATGGGCTAACCACCCCAAGTACATACCCACATATATGCACCACTCATGCTACCACAGCTGCAGTACTGTTTTTAGCTCTCTAACTCGATGAGAGCTAGTGCGAGTATGTCTGCTCGAGCTGGGAATCACACACCCATCTCCAAGTGTAGACATAGCCTATGTGAATTCTGAAACTGAGATGGCAATTATAAGCCACTGCTCAATAATAGGAGTCAGAATATTTGAAAATCAGGCCACTTATACACCAAAATGACAAAATGGATTAGGAGCCCAATTTTCACTTCTGAAAACCTTCACCTTTCTTTTTAACTTGAGCATAGGTAACATCCAAAGAAGAATATTGGGAGAGGAGGGGAGAGTGTGTGTGTGTGGGTGGTGGTGGGGTGTTAACAGGAGCGTCGCCAGCTTTTTTGCCACCCTAGGCGGTGGAAGGTCCCGCCCCTGAAATACCGCCCCCGACAGAGGCGGCAGAAGGTCCTGCCCCAGGAATGCCACCGACGACCAGGGCGGCCAAAGATCTGGCTGCCGCGGTCGCCGCCCCCCAAATGTTAGCGCCCTAGGCGACCGCCTAGGTCACCTAATGGGTTGTGCCGGCCCTGGGAGTTAACCTTTAAAATACGACAATGGTGAGGAGAAAATCTAGAACAGCAGCCTCAATGGGATGGGTTCAAAAGAACATTGCAAAATCCGGCCAGAAAACCACACTTACAACCAGACATGCCAAACCTGCGGAAAAAAACGCAGAAATTGGGCTTGGTTTTGCCTTAATTGGCTTGTGAGTTGCTTGTTGGCTAGTTTTTGGCTTGTAGCTTTTTTTTTTTTTTTTTGATCGGCTCCTGGCAGGCAGAGGCAAGGGGGGGCAAGCAGGGGCAAAGGGGGGAGAGAGTCAGGGGTGCACAGTGGGCCCACCACAGTCCCAGACTGCATGCCAGGGGATCTAGTCAAATACAGTGTTGGGGTTCTTAGGGATTGGCTTGTTTTGGCCTTGTTTTGAAAACGGATTAGCTTGATTTCTGGCTTATTGTGAAAGTCGGGGTGCTTATTTACGTGAGAAAGTTGGCAATTGTGCTTGCAACTGTTCTAGATCTTAACTACATACCACATATTGGCTTAGCAGAGGATTGCAACTTATTAGACAAATCTAACCAAATATCTGATTTTAGAATTTAGCCCTCGGTTTGGTCCAATATGCAGACCTCTGTGTACACTGCACTATACTGAACCTAACTTTCAGACACACATACACAGATGTTACTATTAGAAAAGCCTTCCTGGTAACATGCTTTAAAGTGATTCCTGAAATGGCACTCTGATTCATTTCAGTTCAACATGCCCTGTCTTACTTGTTTATGCTTTGATACTGGCCTGAGGTTTTGCAATAAGCATCAGGACTATATTAATACTATATTGGACCTGAATTCAAGTACAATTTTTGGGCCCCCTGGACCACAGGCAGCTTGTGCTGCACATACCAGGCATGTCAAAGTGACATGATTCTTAGCATCTGCCTCTCTAAGGGTCATGTCACATATCCTTAGGACTGGAAGGGGATATCTTGGACTCACCATGCCACATGCAAGAAGCACTTGGCCAACTGGCTACAATCAGTTGTGAGCTGTGATACATGCTGCTCACTGACTCATTGCTACATTAAGGCCTCTTTGAAGCTTAAGGAGCTAACCTTGGTCCCCACTTTCCCAATAATTATTCCATTGCAAGGACTGGTGTGAGGAAATTGGAAACCTTAGGAAGTCAGCTATTGCACTGCTCTCAGTTTTTACTAGGAAATTTGTCTGAGCCACTTCAGTCAACATTTTATGGTCTAGGGCTAAGTGCTTTAACCACACAATGCCAAAGAATCATGGAAATGTAGGGCTGGAAGGGACCTCAAGAAGTCATCAAGTCCAGCCCCCTGTGCTGAGGCAGGACCAAGTAAACCTAGACCATCCCCGACAGGTGTTTGTCCAACCTGCTCTTAAAAAACCTCCAATGGGGGGATTCCACAATCTCCCCTGGAAGCCTATTCTAGTGCTTGGTTACCCTCATAGTTAGAAAGTTTTTCCCTAATATCTAACCTAATCTCCCTTGCTTCAGACTAAGCCACTTACTTCTTGTCCTACCTTCAGTGGACATGGAGAACAATTGATCGGTTTCCTCTTTCTAACAAAACTTCACATATTTGAAGACTGTTATCAGGCCCCCATCTCAGTCTTCTTTTCTTAAGACTAAACAGGCCCAATTTTGTTAACCCTTCCTCACAGGTTAGGTTTTATAAACCTTTATCATTTTGGTTGCTCTCCTCCACTCTGTCCAATTTAGCCACCTCTTTCCTAAAGTGCAGTGCCCAGGCTTGGACACAGTATTCCAGCTGAGGCCTCACTAATACTGAGTAAAGTAGGACAATTACCTCCAGTGTCTTACATATGACATATTCCTATTAGTCCATCCCAAAATATTAGCCTTTTTCACAGCTACACCGCATTGCTGACTCATATTCAATTTATGATCCACTATAACACCCAGATCCAATATTGCTGCCTAGCCAGTTTTTCCCCATTTTGTAGCTGTCTGTTGATTTTTTCCTTCCTAATGTAGGAAAGAACTTTGCACTTGTCTTTATTGAAGTACATCTTACTGAGTTCAGACTGGTTCTCTAATTTGCCAAGGTCGTTTTGAATTCTAATCTTATCCTCCATAGTGCTTTCAAACCCTCCCAGCTTGGTATCATCTGCAAATTTTATAAGCATATTCTCCACTCCATCCCACCCATTAATGAAAATACTAAATAGTATTGGACCCAGGACTCACTCCTGCAGGGCCCCAATAGATATGGCCCCCCCAGTTTGACAGTGAACCATTGAAAACTACTCTTTGAATACGGTCTTTCAATCAGTTGTGCACCCACCTTATAGTAATTTCATCTAGACCACATTTTCTTAGTTTTCTCATGTGGGACTGCATCAAAAGCTATACTAAAATCAAGATATATCACGTCTAAAGCTTCCCCTCTATCCACTAGGCCAGTAACCCTATCAAAGAAAGAAATTAGGTTGGTTTGGCATGTTTTCTTCTTGTCAAATCTATGCTAGCTGTTACTTATAACCCTATTATCCTCTAGGTCAGTGTTTCCCAAACTTGGGACGCCGCTTGTGTACTGGGCCAGGACGGTTTGTTTACCTGCCCTGTCTGCAGGTTCCGCCGATCGCGGCTCCCACTGGCTGCGGTTCACTGCTCCAGGCCAAAGGGAGCTGCTGGAAGTGGCGTGGGCAGAGGGACATACTGGCTGCCACTTTTAGCAGCTCCCATTGGCCTGGAGCAGTGAACCGAGGACAGTGGGAGCCGCGATTGGCGGAACCTGCGAATGGGGCAGATAAACAAACCGGCCCGGCCCGCCAAGGGCTTTCCCTACACAAGTGGCATCCCAAGTTTGGGAAACACTGCTTTAGGTACTTATAAATTGATTGTTTAATAATTGGTTTCCGTATTTTTCCAGATACTGAAATTAGGCTGACTGCTCTATAATTCCTCTTTGTTCCCCTTTTCAAAGATGGGTACTATGTATAGTCCTCTGGGACCTCACCCATCCTCCATGAGTTCTTAAAGACAACTGCTAACAGTTCAGTTCATTGCATATTTCCACTTGTATATAACCACATAATGACATAACAGAGATTAAAAGAACCTCCTGGGTCATCTAGTCTAAACTCTTCTCCACCTGCACTAACATATTCCATTGTAATCTCATAAGTGTTTTGTCTATTTTTCATCACCACTAGCACTGTTGCCACAATAACTTCCTTTGGCATATTATTCCATTGCCTAAGTGACCTACAGTAACGGTAAATATTGTGCACTTCCTTTTGTATCTACTTAACGTAGCAAGTATTTTGGGAAAAACAAACCTGACAGTGCTGCCACATGTATCTTTTATGTCCTCTTTGAAATGCCAACATTCCAGCAGAAAAAAAAAATGCCACCACATTCTGCAGCAGCAGAGATGTTAAATAAATTACCCACATCCCCTTCCTCAGTCATTGCCACTCTTGTATTAATAGTGTTATCTACTCTGTCCCTAAACCCTGTAGTCTCTTCACTTGACTACGCAGTCCATTCTCTTAATCTCTCTTCATATGTCACACCCTATAATCAATTCAGAACTTTATTCCCTTCCTCCCTATCGCTACTCTTTGTATTCCCTCCACTTTATAATGAACAGCTCTCAAACAACTGTATGTTTGGCCTTACCATTGATACACAAAATGGAATTTTATGTTCCTCTTTTTCACATATGCGCAATATGTTTGCATCTCTCAGTAGAACGTTCGCTAGTTGGAACAGCATCATACCCTGAATACACATAAAACTGTTGTCCATTGTCACCCACTGGGGTCATCTCTGAATTGCTGCAGTAAATGTAGAATGAGATGTAAAATCAAGGTCTTGACCATTTGTGGCGATTAAAGATCCCCTGGCAATTTTCAGAAGAGCAGGAGTGTTAAACAGTATCCTAGATCCATTCTAACTGTCCTAAATCTCACTGCAATTTGTTTCTTTTGTTCTAATTTGCTGTGTACAGTTGCTATGTGCTGTTGAATAGCTGCCATGTTCTGCACCAGAGATGGCTGCATTTCAGTGGAGGATAAACTAATCCCTGTGTGCAGTTTCCAAATTAGTTTATTAAATTTGTGAGGGATTTGGGGATCCCTTGTGATGAAGGTGCTATATGTATGTAAAATATATCACAGTTATTGTTGTTTTCTAACCAGTATTCTTCCATTTTGTAGTTGGTATTTTTCTCCCTTACTGTATGACCTTGTATTTTATCTAAATTAAATCTCATCTTGTTAATTTTTCCACAGTTCTTTAAAATCTCAAGCTCCATGTGTTATCTCTCTCAGTCTTCCACTGTGTTTATGATCCCTCTTAATTTTGTATCATCTGCAAATTGTGTTACTGTGTGTACATTGTTTCACAGAGTATTAAATAATAATGGGACCATTACTGACCCACGTGAAACCCGTCTTGGTATTTTTCCTAAATTGATGTTGTAACATTTATAATCATGGTACAAGAGAACATAAGTAGACCTAACAGTCTGCAATTAAGCAAAGGAAAATATTGGCTATCAATAAAAACTTTCTGACTATAAGACTGTGGAATACTCGCCACAGGAAGAGGTTGAAGTACCATTGCTTAATAATAAAATACAGTAGCAGTAAATAAAATACTAAATAATAGTAATAATAATGCTTAGCAGATACCATATGTAGTGTCTGGCATATTCAAAGCTATTCAACAAAATATATTGAATCTTAGAGATATTTAAAACTTTGCTAGATGAAGCACTCAAGAATATATTTTATTTTATCTTTAGATTTATGAAATGACCCCTTCAACATGGCTCAGGGTGCACATATTCCTGGAATAACCTTACACTGGCAGGGGGATGCACAGGACGGTTTATTATTAGGAGAAGAGGGCACGATGACCTAACATTCTCCAGTTTCTGTGTTTCTATGCCCCACACATACCCCTCATAAACACCATGCAAAGCAGATCTTTAATGTGGGAAATATAATGTTCCCAGTGACCAAAACTGGTCTTTGTGATCCCCAAAGCTCCTGGATACAACTCCCACTGATTTTTGGATTCTATAAAAAACTCAAGATTAATTTTGGCTTGCAAGCAAAATGAGGTAAGTTCGTAGCCTTTTTTCCTTGTGAAGACAGCCTTGTGAAGCAGTGTTGCTAGTCTGCCATCAGGATTTTTCTCAAAAGCATTGGTTATTCCTTGTCTCCTCTACAGTCAAACTGGGTCAACCTGTGGTGTGCAAAACCTATAGCCTCAATTTTGAGCCAATCCCAGAACAATACACATATGTAGCGCGATCCTCCCAAGTTGCTGCTGACATTAGGGCCAATTCAAGGGCCTTCCCAGCCCTTGGCTGACTGCCAACAGCTGAGACATCATCTCTGCTGAGCAGTCAGATGGTAGGTCTACACTGCAATAAAACCCCCATGGTTGGTCCAGGTCAGCTGACTGGGCTCGTTGGAAGGGTCCCAGAGCCTGGGCTCCAGCCATGCCTAAACATCTACACTTCAATTGTATAGCCCCACAGCCCAAGTCCCAGTCAGCTGACCCTGACCAGCCATGGGGGTTTTATTGCAGCATGAACATATCCAATGTGGCCCCTGGCTACAGGGAACAGCAGCTCATTAGCATGAGGCTCAGTATGGTCCTCTGAACTAAGGGTGGCTCATGATCCAGCAAAGCACGTAAGCACATGCTGAACTTTAAACATGTGGGTATTCCACTGACTTCAACGCTTACATGCTTTGCTGGATCAGGGCCAATGTGCTCAGCACCTTGCAGGATCAAGCCCTGACAGTGACTGCCTGAACCTTTGCTCAAGTCACTTGGGAACCTGATTTGCAGAGGCTCTGAGCACTCACAACTCCATTTGAAGTCACAGGGAGCTGAGCACCCTTAAGAATAGGTCCTTAATTGTTTTATCTTAGTTTCCCAGTAAAGTGCGGAGTATAAGAATTATCTATCTCCTAGGGTTATTTTGAAGATTCATTAGTAAAGGTTTGCCCTAAATTGTTGTGTATTGGTATTATTATTACAGAGAGAGGGTGCAATGGAGCATAGATGGGAACAAGTAGGACAGAAAGATGGGATGTGGAGAACAAAGGGAACACGGAAGGGGAAAATAGGGATAGGGACAACCTAACAGGGGAGACAGCAGGGAGGCTTAATATCAGCAGAGAAGGTGAGTATTAAAGAGAAGAAATGAGAGAGGAGGAGATGCTGAGTTTTCCAAGAATTTAAACAAAAACAATCAGGGCTAGCTAGAAATGACCAAAAGAAAATGGCCTGGAGCCATAGTCCATTCATCTGGAGGGCCTGGCCTCATTAACTCACACAATCCCAAACTCAACTGCTACAGCCAGCAAAGGTATGGGAATGGTCTGTGTGTGAAGTCCTCCCAGGCACAGAGCTGAAGGGAAACATCAGTGCTGATGGTTTCAGTGGCTGGTATTCACAAGACATTGAGGTGGCAAATTCTAAGGGATAGATAGAAAGCTAAAGACAGCTGAGGAGGAGAAGGGCTTGGAGAACATCAGTGAACTACTATATTACTCAAGGATTCTTAGAAACACTGTCTTCCCCCTCAAAGTATGTGTGTATGCATGCGTGTGCACACACCGGGGGGGGCTTCAGATACCAGTGCAGCAAGCGCATACCTGGGGTGGCAAGCCGCAGGGGGCGGCTTGCCAGTCGCTGTGAAGGCAGCAGGCAGGTGGCTTTCGGCGGCGTGCCTGTGGGAGGTCCGCCAGTCCCACGGCTTAGCGGCGGGGACACCGATGGCGGAGCACTGACAGATCACCTGCAGGCATGCCACTGAATCCACGTGACCACCGGACCGCGGGCAGGCGCGCCGCCAAAAGCCGCCTGCCTGCCGTGCTTGGGGCGGCAAAAAACATAGAGCCACCCCTGGTGCACACACACACACACTTTTTGCCCCTCCTTGGGTAACCTCAGCCAAGCTCCTTCAAGCATTCCTTCCAGAACTATTTTCAATAACAGCTGAGGCAGTTTCATAAGTCATGTTATATTTTGATGTCAGGGAGAGGCACACAGATAGTTGAGTAGTGGGAGGAGAAGATTTCAATGGTTACAAAAACACAGGACCCAGTCTCAGCTAGTAAAAATTGGTGTAGCTTCATTGACCTCAGTTATACTAATTTACATCAGGAGAGAATCTGGTCTGGATATTAGACTAAAGGCTTGACTACACAGTGGGGTAATGCGCTCTACAGAGGTGTGATTTCTAAAATGCATTAATATGTTGCACATTAACTAGTCAGTGTAAACCCTATTGTTATGCTTTAGGGCAGTGCTGTTTGAAACAGTACTACATTAAACCACACTAGGGATCCCTTAGCGCACACCAGCAGGCTCCACATGAATGAATTAAGGTGTATTAGCATGCTTTAGAAATCACACCCCACGTAGTACAAATTGCCCCACCATGTAGGCAAGCTACAAGAGGACAATTACATTTCACCACTACTCCTTACAACTTTGCCCTCCTTGCAAACATACCCTCCCACTCTCTCCAAAGTATGGAATGGATATGTGCTGCCAGTTTCTGTGGCTGGTATGTATCAGATACTGAAGCAGCAGGTTCAAGGGGTGGGTGCAGAGTCTTTGGGCACCTTCAGTGCTGTTATCTGGAATTCCCTTGAATATCACAGAATTTAAACAATAGTGATTCCCTGCCCCTCAACAAACTGTGCTCTATTTAATTCTGAATGTCTCTCGAACCAGATCACAGTATAGGGGTTGCTGATATTTTAAAAGTCACCCACTGTGTATGGCCTTTTGCAAAGAAGACATTCAAGTGCTTCTATTTATTAGAGGAAGTCCCCTAGAAGTGTGATAAATGCACCAAATTTAAGAATTAAAGCCACATTAGAAAGGCATTGATTTTCTTACAATAAGATGAGCCTCTGAGGGAGCTGGAGAGAGGTAGTGAACTGAGCAGACACAGCATGGTTCTGGCGAGGTGGAGCATTTGGGGAATTACTCCTTCAATAGAAAAAAAAATTGTTTTAATTAGGTTGGTTGGTGGTTCTGAAAGCAATGTGCTGTGCATCTGGGGGAGGGGGGATTGTCAACAGCTTGTGCTCTGAGCTTGTGAGTCACAGCGCAGAGAGAGAACTTGCACTTCTGGCTCAAATGCCGGAAGAGTCTTCACAGAATTCAATCTGGGGAGGGGAAATGGGAGGTGGCAATTATGCAATGATCCTCTGACTATTCTGAACTGCTTGTAAAAATCAGATGAGCTTTTGTTCTCCTGGACTAGGGAAAAGATGCTAGGAAGAGGATAACAAGCAATTATAGAAGGAAAAACATCCAACAACAAAACTGACTGAAAATAATAAAATTAAAAAGTGAGTTAGAGAGGTTTTGTCATTTCTGTCTGAGATTATGTTGGGGAGGCTGAACTCAATTTTATTGAGAAATCAATTCTAATTTGGCACTCCACACAGTATCTGGCAGAGGATACTGGTAACAGTCTCCATTGAAATCTGCCAGCTAATTTACTTCTGCTGACTTTACACTAACAAACAGAAGCAGGGAAACGTCTTGTAGTAGAGATGACATTTCCCACTGAATATCTCATACTAATGTAGGTTCTGAATCCTCTGACTCTTGCTTTATAGATAAACACTCAGTTTGCAGGGGAGAAGATTGCCCAGGATAAAGTGGGATGGGCTAAAGGTCAGAAGTGCAATATGTGTCCTAAGGACTGGGCCTGCGTGTTACAAGTTTAGCTAGAGGGAAAAGCTTGGAAGCAGATTCCTCTGTCAGCTTTTATAAAAGTTTAACACCATCTGTTCTCCAATTAAACTGATCATTGAAGTCCAGCACCAGCAAGTTTTACAGACACCAAGTCCTGCTATTGATTGTCAAAAGAAAAAAAAAGCTTTTAAAGGATTGTGAATTATTGAAGAAAATGTGTCTGTAGATGTTTCAGAAATGTACTGCATAAAATTTATCATGAGTTACGTGTCTGGGAGCACAAAATGTGCCGTTTAATGCTATGCTTTACTGACCTTTAAGCAATGGCAGCTGTCCTAACTGTATTCTCAGCTTATGTGTATTCACTCAGAATTCATACAAAGTATCATTTATTTTTGTGAGGTTTGTGCCACTAAAGATTTTACATGCACTGAAAAGCTATTGCTGGTTGCATTGTTTGTAACAAAAGGAAGGAACTATTTCCAAATGTCAATATAAACAAGAAGTGAACAGTTTTCAGACTTTACATTTATCAATACGTTTAACTGTCAAGGAGCCTGATTTTTCATGAAATAGTTCTATTTTGTGCACAGCAGAGAAAAATATGTTTTTATTTCTTTGACTTACCCATTTGTCTTTTTCTTAGTGCCTATAAAGCTACCATGCCCCCATCTCCTTGGCACAGCGAGATGTTCTTTTTCAGGGAAGGTTTCCCTCTACAGTCAAGTAATATCCAAGTTTGTAAGTGCACAATGACTTACATTTCCACACTCCATTTATAAACCAGGTTCAATGCTCCATAAGGACCCAGTTTCTCCCTCTCCCTCTCAGCAGTATTCTTCAAGTCTTTACAAGGATCCATTTTCCCACCCTTATTCCCAGAAGTCAGTTAAATCTAGGGCAACATGGCCTAAAATTACTATTTTCCTCAAAATCCCAGAAAACCTACAGCCAACTGCACTTCTGCCTTATAGCACAGCTATCACTTGAACAATATTGTGAGTATGCCTATACACGCTCAGCTAATACTGTACACTCTTGCACCTTCTGGTTCCCTGTGCTGCGTGCATCCAAAAATATGCTTTTACTTAGTCTTATGAATAGGTCCATCATAAAACTATGGAGTCTTGACCTAAGAAGGCATCTTGTGGCTTTAAACTTCAAGAACTTGAATTCGAAAAGACTGAACTTTATCTCTTAGCAAAGCAGTAGGGTAAAAACTGGATGTAACATTGTTTTAAATAATTGATGTTGCACTCTGATACTGTTTTTCTTTGTATTACTGCAGATAGGTTTCTTAAAAAGATTTTCGCAAGCTGTTTATTATAGGAATAACTACATTTTTCTAACAATAGTGTTTTACCCATAATGTTGCCTGCAGATAATGTATTAGGGATACAAATAAAATAACTGTATAGATTGTATAGCAATGTATAGGTTGTTAAACAGAAAACCTATGGTTTAGACTTGAATTCACTAGTGCTGATTATTTTGTTTGCTGCCTTTTGATTTTTGTTGTTGTCTGCTTTCTGTCTGGCTGCTGCCCGTATTCATTTTGACATTTGTACAATGCTGCAAATAAAACCTAAACACTTTCACATTCATCTTTAATTCAACTCACTATGGAAGAAACAGACTTGCATGAATAAAGCATAGAAATCCAGGCTTAAAACTTAAGCTTCCTATTGATTATGATTTTGTGTCACAACTCCCAAGTTTTTCCAGCAGGCAGTGATTTTTGTAATGGAATTTTTTTTTTCTTGGACTAATGTAATTGAAGGGCAGGAGTTCTGCCTTTTTTACTTCTACAGAGGGCTCAACTGTATATGATTTACACAGGAAAATCTCCAACTGAAAGTAGCACTTTAGAGGCCCATGCCAAGATTGGGCCCCATTGTGTTACTTGTATGTATATTTAGAAAAGACAGTCCCTGCCCCAAGGACTTGCCCATCTAAATAAAGAAGACAGACAAAAGAGGCAGGTGGCAGAAATATTATAATTCCCAGTTTACAGATGGGAAACTGCGATAATGGGCTACATTGGGCAACTCTTATGGTGATGAGCATTTACCGATCAATGGGACTACTCGGATGAGTCCGCTCACCAATGTGAGTAAGTGTTGCACAATTCACTCCTAAATTATTTATTTGCTCAAGTTCAGGCAGGAAATCTGGGACAGGGTCAGATCTCCTAAATCCCAGTATAGTGTCTTAAACACAAGTTTATCCTTCCTCTCTCAATGGGAGATTTTTTTGGCACGGGATGTACAAAATTAGGCTCGATATAAATGTAATGGGCTATCATGGTTCATTTACCTTTGCCCTCCCAATATCACTTTACCCTTTTTTTAAATCTCTCCCAACAGCGGATATTTTGTATCCTATAAATCTGTAGTAACACTATCATGACGATAATACCTAGGACATGCATTAGAAATATTGTGGGGCTGTCCTGCTGTTTTAGAGATATCTCAATGCACACCAAGCAAGTTAATGGTAGGGGTTTACAAAAAAAATGCTCAGCACTGGCCTACTTCAGTTCTCACTAAAGCTAATGATCATTGCTTCCAATGAGAACTGAGATAGGCCAAGGCTGGCCATTTTTGAAAATCCCACTCTAATGGTATCTGAGGCTCTACCTTGGTCCCTCTCTTTTGGACTAGCCAGTAGGAGACAAGAATGATGCAAAACCAGCATGCTCAGCAGGGGTCAATTGAAGCAAATCTAGCAAAGCTATTCAAATGAACCCCCCAGCTTCAAGGCTCAAACTTCAACATGTAACTATCCCCTTGTGCCTGCCCCAAACTCCTATGCCTGTGCCAGTGCCATGAGTTCAGTTTCATAAAGAAGGGTCACAGAGTGGGTGTGTCTCCAGAACTGCAGTGCACATCTGTGGGAGGCTTTAGGAAAGCAGTGGATGGAGGCTATCTGTTAAACAGGATGAGCCTCTGACGGCCCATCCTGGGCTCTGATACTCAGGGAGATATCCTAAGTCAGGAGCAGATGGTAGGTCTCCTTGAAGCCTCTAGGGGAATGAGAGTAAATAATACATACATCTGGCATACAATCTCTCATTAGGTATGGCTTGAAATACTCTAAAACTGCACTATGTATTTCAAAGAAAAGCACTCCCCCTGCCCCCCGAAAACCCTTTTTTGTTTAGTTTTTACGTCAATACAGAGTCCCATCCTGGCTAAAACTGGGATGTGGGGAGCATCAGTCTTGTGCTCTGACTCAGCACTGCCAGTTGTATGTGTACGCACGCACACACAGAGAGTAAATTGCATGGATATTGCTCTGCTTGGGGCATGAACTCCTCCACATCACATTTCTTCTGTTGCCCCCACTGCCTTCTCCTTGCTGCATCCCATCCTCACAAAATGAGGAGATGCCATGTCACCACATAACACTGACACCAGGGTTGACAATTGTCAATTTGACAAGGACTTCCTCCTATCTCACTGTACTTCAATGGGTGCCAAGAAGTAATCCAGGAGGTCCTTCCTCAATTGCACAGTACTTCTTCTAGATGTAGGCTCCAATCCAGCAAATATTTATGCACATGCTTAACTTTAAGCATGCGAGTAGTCTCACTGACTACAATGGGACTTGTATGCCTCAAGTTAAGCGTGTGCATAAGTATTTACAGGATCAGAGCCTTAATTTGCAGCACCACCTGACATGCTAGAAACTGAGCTGGTCTTTCCAATAAAGCAATATGTCTGGCTTACCTATGTTTTTTGCCTGAAGACACTATACCCAATGAATTCTGCATCTGCAATACTGCAGCATATTCTAAGATGAATGCTATTTTAATTTGCTTTAGGCACTGAAGACCTACACACATTTCAGTGGAGGGAGTTGTGTGTTTTAATTGGTTTATGAAGACAAAGCATATGCCATGACACAGTTAAATGATTAACAGATTCCTACGAATGCCTTTGGCATAGAATATCTATACATTCATTAGCTGGAACAATTCATCTTCTTGATAAAACTAAAATTAGTTATATACCAGGTTTACTTTTTATGATTAATAAATGATAAAAATCTAAATTATCCATCTGAAATGACTGCTTTCTTAGCCATTAATCTCATATTTATCAGCTCCTATAATTCATGTTATTAGTTTAAAAATCAATTTTACCAAATATTATTTTTAATTTGCTATCAAAAACAAGCAAAATACATGGAACGTGAAGTAGCATCTCATTTAGAATGATATTCTGGAGTGATTTCTAAATCAAGATATAAAAAGGTGTAACATTTGAAGTATTTTGCCATTATAAAATAAACAGACAAAACACGTGACTGAGCCTATATGGTAAATGCTAAAATTAATAAAGCTGCTTAGTAATAAGATATCTGTAACAAAAGACATTTGAGCTCATTTGGATTTTGCAGCCTTCTATATTCATTTTGCAGAGAAGCAAAATTCAGCTCATGTTGCAGAAAAATAGCCTGGGACAAAGTGGAGTGGAGAATATGCTAAAAGTGAAAATACAGTACAGTCCGTGTCCTAGAGATTCGGTCTACAAAACAGGTTTAGCTAGAGGGAAAGGCTTGGGAATAGATCCTTCTGTCAGCTGTTTTAAATGTTGAAGACCTTCTGTTCTCTCGTTAAAGTAATCAAGGAAGTTCACGATGGTAAGCGTGTGACTTTGCTCTATAGCATTCTTATTAACGGTCAAAGGTTTATTAAGGAATCTAGCTTAGTCACTTCATTTCTGTTGTCAAACAATGGTTATTCTGAACTCCAAGTGGTCCCCAAAAAAGTACTCTTTGGAGAATTGGAGAAACTACATTTGTAACATTTCTTGTTGTCTTGTTGCTAGAATTAAAAAAAAAAAAGCAAAAGAAAAAAAAAAGCAGAGACATCTGCTGGAGACCTAAGCAACTTGTTACTTAACAAGTGGCTCAGCTGCAACATGCTGCACGGCCTTCCAGGAGTCCCAGCATTGGGAACTGACTAACGGCTCTAACTCCCTGAATAGATGAGGGCTTGGGGGCATATCAGAAGGTGACACATACAGAGCTGCTGAAGGAAGGAGTAGGCAGCAACATTTACTTGCTGACTGACAGCTCTTCTTCCCAGCTTGGAATAAATATTAGAGTTGGTTCAAGTCTCTTCTATAGATTCTTATCAAGGGTGCTGGAATGGTGGGGCCAGGGGGCCATGTCCCCATCACTTTTTACCAGTCGTAAGGGCAAGCGACGGGGGCGTGGAAGGGAGCAGCAAGGAGCAAGTGGGGGGCAGGGTCTTGGGTGGAAGAGGTGACATGAGGGTGGGGGCTCTGGGGAAGGGCCAGTGTGCAGGCGGAGACTGGGAGAAGGGGTGGTGTGGGGGAGGGGCTCAGGGGAAGGGGTGGCACAAGGGAAGGGTCTCAGGGGGAAGCAGCATGACGGCAGGGGCTTGGGGAGAACGGGTGGTGCGAGGGTGGGGGGAAGAGGTGGCGAGGGGGTAGGGCCACGGGTGGAGCACCAGTGGCCCCCCCACTTTTAGAGAGCTTCTGTCACTCCTGGCTCTTATACCATACTCATCATTGTGGTATCTGAACTTATTCTTGTCATGCATTAAGCAACATAACTACAGACCAGTTGTGTTATTTGTTCTTATCCTCTCCCGGGGAAGGCAGTGGGGAATCGTGCACAATGGAGTGTCTTGTTTTGGTAGTTTTACAGTTTGTTTTTTTAAATATACACGTTGTTATGTGGCATTTACAGGCTATGAATAGCAAAAAAAATGATTAAAAATATTTGTGTGACTAGAAGTGCTGAATGTGGCTCACTGTGATTCCTGGGGTGACACAATTAATTGGGAGTATTCAGAAATCCGCTGGGTATTCATGAAAATCTCTGCAAATCCCAAAAGGTTCATGAACTTCTAGATGACTGGTTTATGGCTGAACGTTCACCCTGAAAGTGTGCTGTTATTCATTACCCATATTTTTTCAAAATCCATTGAGGGACCAACTATGCACCATGAAAAATAGTTATAGCAAATAGTTCCTGAAAACCCCAGGCCAGAAAAAATATTTGTCCAAACTACTACAAACGGGAAGCACATTCATGAGCAATTCACTACCCAAAAAACAAGGGGTTAAATTCATAAACAAACAAGGGCTACGTTTTCCTGGATGGACTGAGCTTTGCGTGGCGGAATCTGGAATGGTAGCTTTAAACAACCTTAGCAGCTATCAGATCCTCAGGCTGAAGGATGCAGACCCTGACTCTTGAGAAAAATAGAGTAGTCTGATGGTTGCGCTCTGTTACTCCAGTTGCCAAAAGCCCCACTGGGCATCCCAGTAACCATGTACTGCTGGGGCACAGGGATGCCTGGCCATACCTTTTTTCCCTAGCTACACCCCTTCACCAAGAGCCAGGAGAAGAAGTCGTGTAGGGGTGGTTATGACTGCTCTACATCACTGGAATATTTTCCAAACTAGGATGAATCCTTCCCAGGCCATTTAACTGAGATTATTTCTGCTCTGGTGTGGTCCAAAGCAGTCAGAGAACACTGGAGAATTGGGCCCATTATCGGTAATTAGTGCTTCAACCCTTTCCCTCCTCAGAATACTTTCTGAGGGACTGAAAGGAAGTGCGGGGGTGGGGGGGAGAGGGAGATCTAATAAGACAAACAATTTATTTTTATGTGGCATCTCCCTGTTGTGATGCCAAGGCCCAGCATCTGCACAAACATTAGATGTAGAGCTTGTCCAATAATAGTCAAACAATTTATTAGATGAATTCTGGCAGCCTTCACCCCTTCAATTATTCAACAAATAATTTTTGTCCATTATTCAGGCAGCTCAGTTAGAGGCTCAAATGGCATATGTTAAATCAATGATTTGATTATTTTTGTCAGTTGTCAAATCATTTGCAATTTTTGTTATATTAGTTGAGCAGGTATAGGGCCTGATCTCCACTCACTTACTACTGGATATAAGTGGGCTTACGTCCCAAGTCAGTAGTCCATCACTTTCCATCAAGACACTTAAAATATGTGCTTAGCTTTAGGCACATGCTCAAGTCCCATTGAATTAAGTGCTTTATTGAACAGAGATGGACTTCAGCATGTCCTTAAATGCTTTGCGGAAATGGCCTTAGTTCTCTCGATTTCATTGGAACAATGTGGGTGGTAAGCATTATTTCAGGTAAACAGCGAGGAGTCCAGTGGCACCTTAAAGACTAACAGATTTATTTGGGCATAAGCTTTCGTGGGTAAAAAACCCACTTCTTCAGATGCAAGGAAAAGTGGGTTTTTTACCCACAAAAGCTTATGCCCAAATAAATCTATTAATCTTCAAGGCGCCACTGGACTCCTCATTGTTTTTGTGGATACAGACTAACACAGCTATCCCTCTGAGATTTCAGGTAGTGTTTTCGGGTTGGGCCCCTAGCGTAGGGTTACCATATGTCCGGTTTTTCCCAGACATGTCCAGCTTTTTGGTAATCAAACCCCCGTCCCGGGGGAATTTCCAAAAAGCCGAACATGTCCGGGAAAAATACTCCCTGGCTTACCTTAGAGCGGGTGCCGGGGGGCTGCTGTGCTCCCTGACTCCTGGGATCTGTAAGAGCCAAGCTGTCCGAGCGCTACCGGCTTCGGGCAGCCCCCAAGCCTCCGGATCCTGCGCCGCCAGCCGGGCACTTCCCCTCCCGGGCTCCGGGGGCGCAGGGTCCAGAGGCATGGGGGCTGCCCAAAGCCGATAGCGCTCGGGCAGCTCGGCGCTTACAGAGACCAGGAGTTCAGGGAGCACAGCAGCCGCCGGAGCCTAGGAGGGGAAGTGCCCAGCCGAGGGTGCAGGGTCCAGAGGCATGGGGGCTGCCCGAAGTCCGAGCGCTACTGGCTTCATGGTTTGCCAGGCAGCCTCCAGACCCTGCGCCCCCGGCAAACCGTGAAGCCGGTAGCGCTCGGGCAGCCCTTTTCGTGTGGCTGGGAGGGAGGAGGGGGAATGCGGTCGCTCAGGGGAGGGGGCAGAGTTAGGGCAGGGACTTTGGGGAAGGGGCAGGGCCAGGGCCCCGTGGAGTGTCCTCTTTTTTTATTTTTTAAATATGGTAACCCTACCCTAGCGTATAGCCTCAACTCACATTAGTAGCAAGGTGGAAAAATGGAGGACTTATACTGAGTCACCTTAACAGCCAAATGAAGTTCCAACTGAGACAAGCTGCTGGTTAAACAATTCCATGATCAAAACCAGATGTCTGTACATCAGTACCCGCCATATAAATAACTAAAGAGAGCCTGAGAATAATTTAGCATGTTAAAAAGAAGTTAACAGTGTACCTTGGGAAAACAAAAATATAGGGTTTATTTACTTTACAAACACACACATGCTTTATATATAAATGTGTCACAGAGAAAGTTATCTTAAAATAAAACACCCATTTCACCATCAAATTTCTTTAATACAAAAAAGCTCATAAATAAATTACATAAACAGTTCTGTACTGGCAATAAATTGATAATAATTGATCTTGTCCTATCCAAGGATTACTGTATCTTTAGATCCTAAGTGCTGTGAATGGTTATGAACAGACAAAGTATTGAGCACAAACTAAGCACAAACAAACAAAGTAGAACAAGCACTGTGCATTTCACAGAGTATTAAATAACTGAGATTCACAGAAACAGATCTCTTGATCTTTCTTCCGGTGGTCTTAAGTTATTTAATTGCTAAAAGCATCATCTTTATAATATCAGACTTTGCTCCTAATATCTTTACTTTCTCATTTCCCTATTTAAATATCCTATTATCCAAAACCCATCACGTGTTATCCTGGAGCATCTCTGATAAAACTTTTGGGACTATGAATGAACCTGATTTTTTGAAGGATTGATGAAGTCTTGTTCTTTGGGGATGTTCCCCTTTCAATGCAAGTAAAAAATGGTTACCTACCTTTCCATAACTGTTGTTCTTCGAGATGTTTTGCACTCATCCATTGTAATGTACATGTGTGCATGCCTTGTGCACAGTTGTTGGAGATTTTTCCATCCATCAGGGTAGCGTGAGCGCCCTTTGGTGCCCTGTGCCACTGCACACAGGTATAATGGGTCCTGCTGCCCCAGACCCACCTCAGATCCTTCCTACTGGAAAGAGAAGGGAAGGAGGGAAGGTCATGGAATGGACATGCAAAACGCATCTTGAAGAACTGTTACAGAAAGATAGATAACCATTTTTTCTTCTTTGAGTGATTGCACACGTCCATTCCACTGTAGGTGACTAACAAGCAGTTCAAGCTGGTGGTTGGTTCGGAATCTACTTGAACGGGGATTGTAGGAACACCTGTCCGAATCTGGCATCACCTCTAAACTGATGAGCAATGACATAGTGGGAAGTAAATGTGTGGATCAAAGAGCAGGTTGATGCCTCTACACATGTTCAAAATGGGCACCCAGGCCAGAAAGGCCTTGGAAGCTGCCTGTGATCCAGTTGCTTGAGCCACCACTTTTGATGCAGGTTCCACATTCGCACTATAGACTGAAATCCAGGAGGATATTCTCTGAGCGGACAGTGGGTGGCCCTTTACACCTTCTGAAATTGCCATGAATAGCTGCACTGATGACCTAATAAAAGGCCAAAGACCTTCTAATATCTAGCAAATGTAGTTTCTCTTTAAATCTACTTGAATGAGGCTTTGGAAACGCCACTGTGGAACTGGGCTGTGAACATGTGGATATAATCTGTCTAAACCTGTTAGAAATCTAATGGATGTAGGATTAGAAAAAACTGATCTGTTGTCCACTGGAGGATGGAAAGCCGAGATAGCTGCCAGGTGAATGTTGATGGAACTACCATCAAGGCCCCATTGTTTCAGGAACAGGAGATAATCTAGGATATGAGGAATCGAAGCTTGGGCTGGGAGGATGCCTCTTTGTACATACCATATGGAGAATCTTTTCCATTTTGCAAGGTAAGTAGACCTGACTGAAGGCTTTCTGCTGTTAAGGAGAATTTATTGTACTCCTTTAGAGCAAAGACTTTCCCAGGAAGTTAGCCATGTAGCATCCCGCGGTCAAGTAGAGGGCCTGTAGATTGGGATGGAGGAGGTGACCATTGTCCTGGGAGATCACATCTGCATCTCTTGGGAACAGCGCAGGGATTCTGACAGATAGGGCTAGTAGAGAAAAAACCAATAGAATCATAGAATATCAGGGTTGGAAGGGACCTCAAGAAGTCATCTAGTCCAACCCCCTGCTCAAAGCAGGACCAATCCCCAACTAAATCATCCCAGCCAGGGCTTTTTCAAGCCTGACCTTAAAAACCTCTAAAGAAGGAGATTCCACCACTTCCCTAGGTAACCCATTCCAGTGTTTCACCACCCTCCTAGTGAAAAAGCTTTTCCTAACATCCAACCTAAACCTCCCCCACTGCAACTTGAGACCATTACTCCTTGTTCTGTCATCTGATACCACTGAGAACAGTCTAGATCCATCCTCTTTGGAACCCCCTTTCAGGTAGTTGAAAGCAGCTATCAAATCCCCCCTCATTCTTCTCTTCTGCAGACTAAATAATCCCAGTTCCCTCAGCCTCTCCTCATATATCATGTGCTCCAGCTCCCTAATCATTTTTGTTGCCCTCCGCTGGACTCTTTCCAATTTTTCCACATCCTTCTTGTAGTGTGGGGCCCCAAACTGGACACAGTACTCTAGATTAGGCCTCATCAATGCCGAATAGAGGGGAATGATCACGTCCCTTGATCTGCTGGCAATGCCCCTACTTATACAGCCCAAAAAGCTGTTAGCCTTCTTGGCAACAAGGGCACACTGTTGACTCATATCCAGCTTCTCATCCGCTGTAACCTCTAGGTCCTTTTCTGCAGAACTGCTGCCTAGCCATTCGGTCCCTAGTCTGTAGCAGTGCATGAGATTCTTCCATCCTAAGTGCAGGACTCTGCAGTTGTCCTTGTTGAACCTCATCAGATTTATTTTGGCCCAATCCTCTAATTTATCTAGGTCCCTCTGTATCCTATCCATACCCTCCAGCATATCTACTACTCCTCCCAGTTTAGTGTAATCTGCAAACCTGCTGAGGGTGAAGTCCATGCCATTCTCCAGATCATTAATGAAGTTATTGAACAAAACCTGCCTAAGGACTGACCCTTGGGGCACTCTGCTTGATACCTGCTGCCAATTAGACATGGAGCCATTGATCACTATGATATAGCCAGCTTTCAATTCACCTTATAGTCCATTCATCCAGCCCATACTCCTTTAACTTGGCGGCAAGAATACTGTGGGAGACCGTATCAAAAGCTTTGCTAAAGTCAAGGAATAACACATCCACTGCTTTCCCCTCATCCACAGAGACAGTTATCTCATCATAGGAGGCAATTAGGTTAGTCAGGCATGACTTGCCCTTGGTGAATCCATGCTGACTGTTCCTGATCACTTTCCTCTCCTCTAAGTGCTTCAGAATTGATTCCTTGAGGACCTGCTCCATGATTTTTCCAGGGACTGAGGTGAGGCTGACTGGCCTGTAGTTCCCCGGATCCTCCATCTTCCCTTTTTTAAAGATGGGCACTACATTAGCCTTTTTCCAGTCATCCAGGACCTCCCCCAATCGACATGAGTTTTCAAAGATGATGGCCAATGGCTCTGCAATCACATCCGCCAACTCCTTTAGCACCCTCGTATGCAGCGCATCTGGCCCCATGGACTTGTGCTCATCCAGCTTTTCTAAATAGTCCTGAACCACTTCTTTCTCCACAGAAGGCTGGTCACCTCCTCCCCATGCTGTGCTGCCCAGTGCAGCAGTCTGGGAGCTGACCTTGTTTGTGAAGACAGAGGCAAAAAAAGCATTGAGTACATTAGCTTTTTCCTCATCCTCTGTCACTAGGTTGCCTTCCTCATTCAGTAAGGGGCCCACACTTTCCTTGACTTTCTTCTTGTTGCTAACATACCTGAAGAAACCCTTTTTGTTACTCTTAACATATCTTGCTAGCTGTAACTCCAAGTGCGATTTGGCCTTCCTGATTTCACTCCTGCATGCCTGAGCAATATTTTTATACTCCTCCCATGTCATTTGTCCAATCTTCCACTTCTTGTAAGCTTCTTTTTTGTGTTTAAGATCAGCAAGGATTTCACTGTTAAGCCAAGCTTGTTGCCTGCCATATTTACTATTCTTTCTACACATCGGGCTGGTTTGTTCCTGCAACCTCAATAAGGATTCTTTAAAATACAGCCAGCTCTCCTGGACTCCTTTCCCCCTCATGTTATTTTCCCAGGGGATCCTGGCCATTAGTTCTCTGAGGGAGTCAAAGTCTGCTTTTCTGAAGTCCAGGGTCCGTATTCTGCTGCTCTCCTTTCTTCCTTGTGTCAGGATCCTGAACTTGACCATCTCATGGTCACTGCCTCCCAGGTTCCCATCCACTTTTGCTCCCCCTACTAATTCTTCCCGGTTTGTGAGCAGCAGGTCAAGAAGAGCTCTGCCCCTAGTTGGTTCCTCCAGCACTTGCACCAGGAAGTTGTCCCCTACACTTTCAAAAAACTTTCTGGATTGTCTGTGCACCACTCTTTTGCTCTCCCAGCAGATATCAACGTGATTGAATGTTGGCGAGGCCAGGCTGTTGTTATTACCATGATGTGAGCAGCACCTTGTTTGATCTTGGACAAGACCTTGGGCAGGAGCAGAACTGGAGGGAAGGCATACAAGCAGGCCTTTTGGCCAAATCAGGAGGAAAGCATCTGACTGTGACCCACCAGGAACAAAAAAGCTGACCTTTCTTGTTTTCTTTGGTTGCAAATAGGTCCACCAGTGAGTACCCCACTGACAGAAAAAGGCACTGGACACATCCAGACGAAGGAACCACTCGGGGTGGCCTGCAAACTATCTGCTCAGGCATTCTGCCAGGGTGTTCTGAACCCCTGAAAGGTAGGCTGCTTTGAGGTTGATGGACCTGGCTATGCAAAAGTTCAAAAGGGAGACTGCCTCTTGGCATAACTTCATCGACTGGACTCCCCCAGTCTGTTTACATAAAACATGGCTGTTGTGTTGTCTGTGAGTACTAACAATATCTGCCCCCTGATATGCGGGAGGAATACCATACGAGCCAAACAGATAGCCCAAAGCTCTTTGATATTTATATGAAGAGTGAGATCTACAATGATCAATGCCCACGAGTTTGATGGGGGCCTAAGTGAGCTTCCCAACCTAGATTTGATGCATCTGTGACTTAAGAGGTTGTCTGTCAAGGAGAAGTAAAGCGAACTTCTGTGCAAACATTCAGTGGGTCTGTTCTCCCTGGACTCGTGGACAAGACTCGAGCTGGTACCTGAACTACCCCATCCACTTAATATACTGAGGCAAGCCAATCCTGCAGCTCCCTAAATTTCATTCTGGCATGCTGGCCCTTGTAGGTGCATGCTGCCATGTACTCTAGAAGTTTGAGGCATGTTTGAACTGTAGAGAGAGCATATGCTTTTAGATCTAGAGCAACAAGCTGCAGTGCCTCAACCTTTTTTGTGACAGGAACGCCCTAGCTTGTGTGGAGTTAGGATAGATTTTTCTGTATTAATTAAAAGCCTGAGAATGTAAAAGGATGACTGGATAGCAGTTATGATGGAGAATACTTAGGATCTGGATCAGCCCCTCACTAGCCAGTCATCCAGGTAAGGGAACACATGGATTCCCAGCCAGTGCAGGAAAGCCACCACTACCACAGTACATTTTGTAAACATGTGAGGGGCTGCTGCCAGCCCAAAGGGAAGAACTGTGAATTGGTAGTGTGAATTGTTGACCATGAATCTGAGGCACTTTCTGTGGCTGAGATGAATTGTCACATGAAAGTAAGCATCTTTTAAGTTGAGGTTAGTGTACCTGTCCCCGGTCTCTAAGTTAGGGATAACAGAAACAAGAATAACCATCTGGAATTTTGTTTTCTTCAAAAACTTGTTCAGTTACCTTAGATCTAAAATAGGTCTGAGGATCCCCTTTGCCTTTGGGATTAGGAAGTATCAGTAATAGAAACCCTTTCCTCTGAAAGGCATGGGAACCTTTTTTATGGACGCCCATGAAGACGAGAGACTGGACCTCCTGAAGCATCACATTCTTATAAGAGTATAAAGAGGGATGGGGGTGGAGGAGATAGAGGCAAACTGAGGGGTATAATCCAGTTCCACCATGCTTGGACCCACTTGTCCATGGTGATGAAGGCCCAAGCATCGAGATAGGCGGTTGCCAAAAATAGGGGAAGGGAATGATGGTTACCTTTGGAAGTGAGGCTGCTCTCAACCAAATGAATGCTTTGAGGAACCAGTCTGCCTGGATGAAGTGGGCACCGTGGAGGCCATTCGTAGCAAATATGCCTCATCTGGCATCATAGAGGAAGAGGCCAGTAGTTGTTGATGGGAGGCCTTCTCCCATTCTTATACATGAGAGTCCCAAGATTCCTCTTTCATGGTACCA
The DNA here is from genome assembly GCF_011386835.1 of Chrysemys picta bellii. Lineage (NCBI taxonomy): Eukaryota > Metazoa > Chordata > Testudines > Emydidae > Chrysemys > Chrysemys picta. The sequence continues at coordinate 109,154,914 of NC_088795.1, read as the reverse complement.
GCCCCAGTACTGGCAGAAGGGAAATGGCGACCGTGGTGTCCATGCCCCCATTGTCTACTGGGTGATGAAGAGTATGAGGGAATGTCCCAAAAGCTCAAGAAAGGCCACTGGTATAGTAGTAGGATCCAGATATTTGCTGGTCATGGGTCATTAGGTTGAGATCTGTACCAACCTGTCACTAGGGTAACTAGGGTTGCTCTGGCCGGGCTGCATAAGATCTGACCTCAGAATCTGAGGAGGAGGATGAGTACACGTCCTCTGGCCACAGGGGAGCTGACCCCGATAGTACCAGGGAGACCAGCTGTGAATCCAGCGATGGAGGCAACAGCACAATCATTGCAGGCTTTCCCCTTGATGGAATCTGCCAAAATACTGCAACTGTAGGAGTCACTGGTACTGACTGGTGCCAGAGCAGATACTGGCAGATCCAACATGCCCACTCTCAGTGCCAGATGGGAATCTTGTCCCCGACAAGTTCAGTAGTTCCCAAGCTGCCTTGAACACTTTGGGAGTAGACAGGACTGCCAAAGGCTCCTGACCCTGCACTACCAGGAGTTGTGTCAGTCCTGAGAGAGATCTCAAAGAGCCTTCCTAGGCTTGGAGTCAGCAATCCTTCTTTGCAGGGCAATTGTGCCTGGGGGTGCCTCATTTTCGAGTGCCCCATAGTGTCCTTTGCTGCACCAAGTGCCTTGCCTGCAGATCTCGAAGCCCCTAGTACTGAGTCCTTTGAAGACTTACAAAGTCTTTTCTTCAGTACCAGTGAAGTTGGTATGCCTGAATACTCAGATAAAGTGGGCGGAGCACTCCTGACTGAAGCGGACGTGCTCGGTAGCCATTCAGACCAGGAAGGTTCCGATGCAGGGTGAAGTGCAGATTCCATGAGCAAATATTTTAAGCCTGGTACCCTGTCCTTTTTTGAACGGAACTTGAACCCTCTACAAATGAGACATTTGTCACCTACATGGGCTTCCCCAGTCATTTCAAGCAGCTGGGGTAGGAGGTCGCTGACTGGCATTGGCTTGCCACAGGTGTGACAGGCCTTAAAGCTAGGAGAGCACAACATGAGTACAGTACCAGACCCAGTACTCAAACAGTCACCGGAGAGTGACCAAACCTAAGAACCCTATTATTATAATTATTCTAATTGGTAACTATATAAAAGAAACAGTATTCTACCCGACAGGAACTATACACACAAGAAGGTGAGGGATGATTTTTTGAAATGCTAAGATCACAGCTCCAACAACCATCATTGGTGGTAGGAAGAAACTGAGGGGGATCTGGGGCCAGCAGTGCCCTTTATACCTACATGGGAAGAATATCCGACAACTGTGCACAAGATGCACACACACCTACAGTGGAATGGACAGGTGCAATCACTCAACGAAGAACTCCTATTTAATGCTCATGAGGAACATCAAGGAGAGAACATACTTCTAGGAGTAATGGAAATAAGGGGAATCACTTTGTCTCTCTGGGGTTTCATCCTCAAACATGCCTTGGTAGCCAGTAATGAACTATATTAGGGGTGGCCAACCTGAGCCTGAGAAGGAGCCAGAATTTATCAATGTACATTGCCAAAGAGCCACAGTAATACGTCAGCAGCCTCCCATCAGCTCCCCCGCCCCACTCCTAGTGCCTCCCGCCCACTGGCAGCCCTACCAATCAGTGCCTCCCTCTCCCTCCCCACACCACCTAATCAGCTGTTTCATGGTATGCAGGAGGCTCTGGGGGAGAGGTGGAGGAGCGAGGGCATGGAAGGCTCGGGGAGGGGACAGGAAGGGGTGAAGTGGGAGCAGGGCCTGTGGCAGAGCCAGGGGTTGAGCAGTGAGCATCACTAAAAGATCAGCGGCCATCACTAAAATTAAGCATTTCCATTCTGACTACCAGGGGTTTTCAGTTGCTTGTAATTCTCACCTTTCAGGCTGGGTCTGGACAGCCTCATATGTTTGTGATAGAGGATCCAGTGCAAGTCAGGGAACTAAGCCCCAATCTTACAAACTGGTCCATATGGGCAGACCCTGTGCTCTAATGGAGCCCCACTGATTTTAGTGGGGTTCAATTAGGGTATAAGAATCTGACCATGTGAAGCAGCTTGCATAACTGGGACCTAAAAAAGTAATAAAGTGTGGTAAATTTTCAAGGAGCTTGCGAATGGCCTGGATTCAGCAAAGTACTCAAACATGAAACATGAAAACGCTCTCATACTTGAAGTTAGGCATGTGTAATTAAGTATCTTGTTGAATCAGGTCTAGGTCTCCAAATGAGCAAAAAAAAAAAAAACCTCACCTAAACACATGTTTAAGTACATCCTGAGCAAAATTCTTACGCATGTGCTGAATATTAAACCTCTACTTCAGTGCCATTGTGTTCCATTGGATTTAAGCACGTGTTTAAGTACTTTGCTGAATCAGGGCCTACTTGCACAAAGGGCCTAAATCAAAGCTCATTAAAGTCAATGGAAACACTCCGCATTGAATTCAATGGGCTTTGGATCAGGTCAAAAATGGCAACTAATAATAAATTATAAATGGGTCTGAAAATGAGTGCAACTAATATGCTATTTCATAAATGTTTCTTTGCCCTCATAGTTGTCAGCACGACTATTACAAAATATATTTTGCAACTGAAGATATTTGTATGACAAAAATGAGACTAACAGTGGCCCCTTTAAAAATACATATCCAAATAAACGTTCAGTAAAAAAAATTCAGATTTGAAAAAGTATTAGCTTGGAGCCAAACTGTGAACCCTTTATGCACAGTTACTCAGACAAGTAGCTCCACTGACTTCACTATTTGAAGGGGTTTGCAATATTGCTCAGTCCGAGCAAATGTCACATGATGGTGCACTCGTGATATAAATTAGGTCTCAGTTTTTGATGGGTTGGGTAATATAATCAGTTTTATTTCGGGGGCGGGGGAGGGAGGAATCCAGTGGGAGGGGGCCAGAAAGTTTCTTTTAAATTGTTGAATGCTTTTCTGTAGTGCATTGGTAGATCACTGGCTATGTAATAGCCCTACTGGACTTCATCACCAATGCAAGAAAACAATGCCTATAGCACTGTGATCAGCACTAACAAATAGATTTTTAAAACAAGTGTGAGTTTTTTTCACTCAGTGCTTTCAGAAAAATGGCATTAATTTCCTTAAGGAAAAAAAAACTTCAGTAGCTTAAAATTTCTGATTCTCTTACTACACGTGACAGAAGGATTTCTTCGGGCTAAATGCTTATTAATTTAAGAATGGAAAATTTTACAAGCTTTAGGATAGATTACTCCAGACCACAGAACAGGAATTAACACGAGAATTTACATGTTACTTCAGCCAAGTGATTTCTATACCTCCTTTTCCAAAACCACCACCCCCTGCCCTTTTTTTTTTTTCAAATAACATATACTTAATGTCATGACATTGGGGGGGAACCTGAGTCTTTCACTCTTTATATTTTATATTGCTATGTTTCCTGCTTTTCTGAAGCTACATAAGATCTCATTTCAGCCAAACTATTCCCATTCCCCACAAATATAGAATAGAATAAAAATGTAAATGGAAGTGGCAGGGAATGTCTGTTCATATTATCCTGTCAGAAAGTGATCATCAAACTGTTGAAGGCTCTGACAAAATGCCTATTTTTAATCAACCGAGTGCCGATCTTGGTGAAGGATCTCAAATGATTCCAGAATGACTTCAATGGTTTTTTTTCACTGTATCCCTTCTTGCCCAATAAAGACATTACTTTCAGGCTATATAATAACTCAGCATGCCAAAGGCAAAGCTTAAAGTAGGCTTGAAACAGAGGACATGGTCTGATTGAGCCATGAATTAGGTAGAAAACTGTGGCTTTTGAGATCTCAATGTGTCAAAAAAGGGATTCGCTGCCCTGACAAGTAGCTGTCACTGGAGTATTTCTCATTTCTCAGGACATTTTTGGACTAAATTTTCCTCTTATTTATGCAGGCAAAACTCCCATTTAAGTCAGTTGGAGCTATGCCAGCATCCCTGAGGGCAGAAATTGGCCCTGGATGTATAAATGTGAAGTAAAATCCATTTGTGTCTTTAAATATTCAGGGTCTATCTTCTTTTTTTCGTTGTTTTTTTTTTAAATGTTAGCACCCACACCCTTTTGTTTTGTTTTTTTATCTTCAGTCTCCCTGCAAGTAATGGTCACTCCAATGAGTGATTGGCCTATGGTAAAATTGTGCCAGTTTCATGACAACTATAATCTGTAGGAAAGTTGTATCCCAAGGAACATCAGGAAAAGGGATTAAATAGGGTTTTGGAAACCTGCTCTGAAGAACTGCTTAACATGAGCAAGAAGGCCCATCTTTCTTTATGGAATATCAAAAAATAAACAGTGTCACAAACACTATTACAGAGGAGTCTACTGTGTATGGGAACAATGTGGACAAACAGTTAAAAAGTTAAGTGATAGGGAATTATAATTTTATTGCATTTTACAGAAAAATGTGTCCATTTAGGAGCCTACACTGCAATGTAAGCCCAGGGTTAGTGGGATTTTAGTCAGACAACCATGGGTTAGCAAGCCCAGTGCTTGAGCGTCTACATCGATTGTCAACCCTACGTTAAGAATGTTTTCACCCAGGCTTGAACCTGAGGCTCTGGTAGCCACACCACAGCGCACAGACCTGAATCAAACCAATCGTATTCCAGACTCCCTAGTACCCTCCCAAAATGTGGCTGCTCTAGCCCTTTGACCATGGTGCACTGTGGGAAAATTTGACTGTCCATCCTGCACAGTACAGGAAGTCTGAACAGTCTGCCAACACATCCCACCGAGCAGTCATTTTGGTCTGTGCACTACTAGCGACTGGAGCCAGCAGCATGAAGGAGGCACCTTTTGAAGGACTTCTCTTGCTGGAGCTTTCACTTCTGCATCAGGAAACGGACAGAGCTTCCGTAAGACATTGGTGGACATTTTGGTGGCATTTTCCAACCCACTGAAGGCACCTGACAGAGCTTATGATGGTGAAGGAAGAGGAGCACACAGCCACGGTAGACTCAAATTGGCTGATGCTGCTCATGATACTCTGTATAGCCACTGATGCCCCCTATGTATACTGGTACTTCTGATGCAGTGCCACAAACAGAGACTCATAGGATCACATCATCCAGACCTGGGATGACTAGCAGTGGATCCAGAACTTTCCAGACTGCTACAGGTCCATTGCCAACCAGTTTGGTGTTGGAAAGTTGACTGGGGTAAAGTGGTGGCAGAGGTTTCTGAGGCAATCAGGTGTAATTATTGAAGTAACTGCTGGTTTTGAGAGATTGGGGTTTCAAACTGTGCCTGGGACACTATGGGGCTCGTGCCCACATTGTGCCCTCCTCAAGGAGCACGTGAGTACATAAACTGCAAAGGGTACTACTCTGTTGTTCTGCAGGCCCTCATGGACCACAGAGGTCAATTTATGAATCTCAGCGTGGGTTGCACTTGAAAAGTTCATGATGCCAAGGTTTTTCATTGATCAGGCATCTACAGGAGTTACTGTCCCCATTGTTATTCTGTGCAACCTTGCGTACCCCCTTTTGCCTTGACTGATGAAACCATACCCTGATTTGATAGGCCCTGGCCAAAGATGATTTCATTATGCTCTCAGCAAGTTCAGAATGGCTGTTGAATGTGCTTTTGGCAGACTAACTTCCCATGGGAGATGTCTACAGACCCATTTGGATTTCAGTGTTATCAATGCAGTCCACATCACTGTGGATTGCTGTGCTCTTCACAATCTTTGTGAAGCCAGAGGTAAGCCATTTTCTTCTGAATGGACATATGACACTGTTGAAAAGCTGAACCAGTTCACTCATAAAGATGCACCTATTATAGCTAGAGCTGAATATACGTGGGTGACAAAGTCAGGGCTACCTTGTGTTCCCACTTTATGGACTGTGATGTCCCAGTGGAAGAGGGGAAATAGTACCTTTATGTGCTTGGTGGGGGAGGAAGGAGCTGATTGCTTGTGGGGAGTTTCAGTGGTTGTCAGGGGTTGATTGCCATACAATGGACTTATGAATGATCAGACCCCTTACCAAATGATGGGAGGGAGCTGATTCCCAGTAAGTTTGATTTAAGTAAGTGATTGATGTATGGATTGATGTAGCTATCTATATTGAGGAACAATGTTCACTTACTAATTCCCAATTTTTCCTGACCAGGTCTTTGCCTTTATTATTTAAATACACATTGTCTGATGTGATGTAGTGATAGCAATAAACTTTCTTGGTAAAATAAATATTTTTAATTATATACATGTATTAGAAAAGTACAATATTCACCTATTGCCAGGCAGGCGAGCTGCCATTATACACCAAAACACCAGTAACAACAAAACCTTAAAAAAAACCTAAGTGTATGAACAAGATCAAACAATGAAACAATGTACAAGATAGAAACCACATACTGCTGCATGTCCCCTGGCCCCGTGTTCTTCTTAAAATGATACTTTTCCAAATTGAACTACAACATATTGTGAGAGGGATGCTTCAGACCACAGAAGCTCCCTGGACACAGCCACGTTAGTTGCAGCAAAAGAAATTGTGGGCAGGGAGCAGTTGGTGTCCATGCTACAAAAGGTGTTTCTCATTTTAAGACTTCCACATTTTGGAGGACATAACAATTCTTGTGGTGCTCGTTTGGCAAAGGGAGATGTTATTCCAAGCCACTGGTGGGAAACCAGCAGTGTATACAACCAATGTATAGTGACTGAGCAGCACATTTATGAGTGGCGTGGACTGGTCAGCTACCAAGGTGCCCCTAGAAAATACACCCTTCCCAGAACTCGGCTATCTATCTGGATTTCCTGCTACAGGAAAAGGTTGCAGCTATCAGCACTCGGGATTGGCTCAGGATTCAGGAGGAAATCAACAGATACTATATGAGCTTCCATATAGCTTAGCCTGTTTTGACTGCATATCAACACACAGAACTCCACAGCCATCCTCCTAATCCCTCTCACCCCACATTCTGGCACATTTCTGGACAAAATTTCAAACCCCAGTCATATTTGGGACAAATGGTTTTGTCACGTATGAATTACACCTCTACCTCGATATAACGCTGTCCTCGGGAGCCAAAAAATCTTACCGCATTATAGGTGAAACCGCGTTATATTGAACTTGCTTTGATCCACCGGAGTGCGCAGCCCTGCCCCTCGGAAGCGCTGCTTTTTACCGCGTTATATCCAAATTCGTGTTATATCGAGTCGCGTTATATCGAGGCAGCGGTGTACATTTAACTGAACGGGACTAGATTTGTAAATGGAGCGTGTTTCCCCTTCCCCCAGACAGTTCACTGTTTCCATGAGGTTCGGTGCACCATTGAGCAGTTACAAAGTGGCGTATTGACTGGCATGGCAATGTCAGGTTATTATATTTAATACACAGGAATGCCCTAACAAAAATCTGCGCCTTTCATGTAAAAATTCACGTTCAAGGCACTTTTACAGTTTGCATTCCCCAGTTGCCATTTTGAAATCCACATGATGGGGTGGGGAGACACCAAGGTGCTGGCATACAATCCACCATTAGTTGGGGTTTCTAATAACTTTTGCATTAGTCCGTAGAGTGGAAATCCCACTCATTCCTATATTGTTAAACATTAAAATGAAGCCAGAAACTTACCAGGATCTGAAGTGGCTTCTGTCCCTTCCTTGTCTCCTGCAGTCTCCACAACAGGTTGTTCCTTGGGCAGGCGGGCGGGGAGTCGGGGGGAGAATGCGACTTTAAAAAACTCCTCCAAGTACAGTCCCGGGGTGTGCTGCTGCTGTTGCTGCTCCTGTGGCAAAGCCTCCTCTGGGATCAGTTTCAGCAACAGAGTCACTTCGTTGGCATCACTCAGGACCCACTGATGGTTCCCATCAGTCCCCATGCTGGATTCTAAGGCCAGCAAGTTGCCATCCCAGCTGACCAGGCCATCATGCACCATGCTCCATGCTTGGCACAGTACCTAGCACCCGGTCAAATTCCTCATAAAATGGGAATGTTGTCAGCGAGTTGCCCGAGCTGCAGTTCTGGTCCCCAGCTTTCCTGTACTCTGTCTTGAGCACTTAATCTGCTCCCTGCACCGTCACCAGTCTGGTAAATTTCCAAAGCTGCCAGCTTCTTCGCTATTTGCTGGTATGTGTGGTCATTCCTGGTGCTCTCACTAAAGTCCACGTTTTGCTGGCTTTGCACCACAGATTCACCACAATCTGGCAACCATGAAGGAGCATGAAGCTCCTGCAACCATGAAGCAACTTGCTTTGCAAAGGACTTCTATCAGTCTCCATTGCAAAGACAGAAGGTTCTCTGAAGGTGTGTCTGCAGCTCACAGTCAGAAAATAATGGAAGGGTTAAACATTGATTAGCCAATCTGCGGCACTACAAGAGGGGCTGCTTCCATTTCCCTGGATTTGACTGATGATGCTTGGGATAGAGAGGAAAAAGGAAGTTGGCCCATGGGATTGTGGGATACTTTTGGCAGACTCCTAAGACCTGAGTCTGCGGGGCTGAGACTGCATTGCAAAACAACAGGGCTTAAATCTTGGGTCATGGCTTGACTTGGACTTGAATCCTCTATCCCAGAGGGTCCTATGACCCTAGATCCAAGCCCAAGTCTCAGAGATTTGTATGTAGATGGAAGGGGAAAGTTTAGTTCAAACCCGTGTCTGACCCTCGGCTTATATTGCAATGTCGCATATCGACAATATATATGCAATTTTCCAAACTATATTTCCCGGAAAGCAAGACTGTAAACCTCTTTTTTTTATATTTGATGTTTGTTAATGTGTATTTGATTATTGCACAGATCTTTCACAGTAGGATGATTCCTAAATAAATAGCCTGATTTTGAGAAGTGCTAAATTCTCAGGATGCTCAGCCCACTTATTTAGGAACTTAAATATGGATTTAGGAGCCTAGCTTTAGGCTCCTGATTTTAAAAGTCTTGGCCCATTTAAAAGAAAGAAACATACACCACCACCCAGGTGCTCTTTAGTATGTACCACTGGGGAGGAGCTCCAGTTCTGCAGTATTCATTCTAGTTCTGTTCTCTTGTTCTATCCAGATGCCTTGCAGAGCAAAAAATACAGGATTATTTACAATTACAATGAAATGTGGGCACTCCATTCCCACAGGCGTCTTTGAAAATCCCACAGTAATTTAATAGAGAGCCAATTCCTTGTGCATCTCAGTGGAGCGTCTGAGACATTCCCCGTCCTCCACCCTCACTTATTAGCAGCAAAAGTAGCCCAGTTGCTATGCTGGCATTGGCGCAGTACCTCTTCACCCCAAAAGGAGGCAGATGTGGCAGACCAAAAATTAATGCTCCTCTGAGCACCAGTAACTATCAAGCCATTTGTTACCGGAAAGCCAGTGGGTTTCGGAGAGAATCGTGTTGCCTAGAGAAGCAACTCCCTTGTTCTGGCCCCAAAACACATAGAAACCCATATATATGGAAATACCACAAGCTAGAGCATCACAGGGATAAAGAGAGTCATGCTTCAAATCCATCTAGCTGTGCACACAGACTAGCTGAAAACCCCCATGTCCCTATCACCATTACTCTCATCCTTTCTTCCCCCATGACTCCCATGTACTAACTCACTCATTGCATTCTGTCCTAATTTAGACTGTGAACTCTTCAGGGCAGGGATTGTCTCCCAGTCTCTGTACAGCGTGTAGCAAAACAGGATTGCGGCCTCTGGGTGCTACTGAAATAAAAATAAATAAATAATGCCACACAGACGCTGCTTGCCTCCTTCCACAAATTCTGGGCCTAGTTCACACAATTTAGTGCACATTTTCTGCCCTTGGCGATACAGATAGGAGGGGAGCATCTGGCCTTTACTTCACAAGATCCTGATTTTGTATTAGACAGGAGAATTGCATTTCACCACTTATGCAGCCAGTTCACATAAAAATCAGTATCAGGACTCCTCAGAAGAGGGAGTTCTACTCCCTTCTCTAAAGTGAAGTGACAGGGAAGGTGTCAAATTAAACAGAATTTTGTTCTTACAGTGGAAAAAATGCTTTTTGGCATGAGGGCTACAGTAGCCTGCACCAACCCTGGACTCTTGCACAACTTCACTTGATAGAAATAGAGCAAATCAGCAACTTGTCTGAATTTCTCTTTATAATGGCATGGCAGAACAAACAAACCACACCCACACACCCCTTGTAGGGAGCAGTAGAAGAAAAAAGAATCAACTTCAGGACACATTTCTTGATTATTGTTGATTAACTAATTAAAATGCAATAGAGCAGAAAAAGTGCATAGATGATGTATAGGATGTAATGTAAAGAGCAATCAAAGCCACTCAGTGGGGCTGAGCAGGTATGAAATGGCAGTATCTAATTCTGCAAATTTGGAAGAGGTACTGCATAATGTAAACATTATTGCTTTGCACAATTTAATGAAAACTGGCTGCCTTTGGGCTGAATAGCATGCACACCTATTGTGAGCACAATATAATAAAGAAAAAATGCACTGTGCGTTAAAAAAATAGTCACCTCATTAACAGAGGCTAAAACAACCCCCCTGTTACAAGTTACTATGACACCATGAAGTAATAGGATGACAGGTGTTGTATTACAATTTTATAATGGAATGAACTTGCATTTACGCAGACAAAAACCACATATTTCCTTTGATATTACAGCAGACACCTGCAACTTGTTAATGTAAGGACCTTTATTAAGCAAGTGTAAATTTAGTAATGTTTTTAGATTTATAAAGCCCTATTTACTTGTTCTGTAATTTGGAATCCTATAAGTATTCTTTCCAAGAAAATGGAAACATAATGATAACATATCTTATATGAATATGCCTTCAGATACTTCTGTGCTAGAAATCAACGTGCACGTTTCCCCTCCACTTAGGGCTAAAAAAATTTAGAGATTTTTAGTACTTAGATTTAATGCACGTCCAAAGCATATGTCTTTGTATCACTAACCTGCCTGCTAGCTTCCCATCGCAGCCCTTTTATCCAGTCTTTTTCCAAGTCCTTATTCTTTCTCGTGGATGTTTCATCCATAGCTGATGTAGCTTGCACAAACTCGATTGGCCACTGGCTGTTATACTATCTTTGTATGCCTTTACCAAGGCAGCAGCAAGTGCAGTTCAGAGGCAGACTGTCATGAAGAAAATGTCACACCACGGACGGGGGGTTTGGACATGAAGAACCCACGTGTGAAAAGATTTGAAAAAGTGTGACTATGCTCTGACATGTGCCACCTGCTCCAGTGAATGCATAGCTATAGCCAGGGAGTTCACAATACAATATAATGAAAAAGCTTTGGTAAAATAGCCCTAATTAGATGTCAAGTATATTAGGATTGGTGACGATAATGAAAATATTTTCACACACACACCCCAAAATATTATTTCATATACTGAACTACTGCTTGTTTGTGTCACTGTAATTATGATTATATCAGGAGAGTTGATTCAAGCACAGACTACACAACCAGCTTCACAGTCTGGTTTTAAAAATACATATATATTTCAATGTATCTTCATGAATTACTCAGTAGCCAATAAACATGAATAATAATATGGGCCATTTTGATAGAAATGGGCTCATTACCATAGTGGCTGCTGAGCCGTTTCAGACACCAGATTCAGCAATGCAGAAATAGGTACTGTCAGACGCATGCAATTCTACCCAACAGCAGAAAAATTAGTCCCTATCTAAAATATATCAATAAAAGTCACTTGAGCTTTCTCTTTCCATGTTGTGCCTGAAGATGCCCGTCACACAGACTCTACGTGGCAGATGTGTTCTCAAGATTTTCTTTATGACATTTTTCATCACTCCTTGACCTAGCAGGAGTATCCCTCAGCCTACATACTAACTCCCCAGAGCAGAGATTGACATTTGTGCCACACTGCAAAAAATTAGGAGAACTGATTTCCTACTATATTGTTTTGTTCACTAGAGACTAGCTGAGATCACCAAACTTATTGCAATTAGAAAATCAAAGCAGATTTCAACGGATTGTAGGTGAAAATTAAATGATGGGTCCTCTGAACTATTCAACCTAAGACAGACCAAAGACTAATTTAGCTTTTATACCAGCTTGTTATAATTAAAGGAACACAGTCATGTTTAAAATTTTATATACGTAAAGAAACAAACATCCAAGTGTTAACAATATTTGAGATTATTAAAACTGAAAGAATTTTTAAAATCCTATTTACTTTTACCATTCATAGCATTTGTTTGCTCTTTTTATTGCACTCTGCAGGGACAATGAAAATAGACAAGTTGGTTTAATTTTTGTTTAGCATCACTTTCACTTTGGGCTCTTAGACACTCCTGCTGTAAAGCGTGGAGTGTTAACTCTGCACAAAGGTGTTTAAATACAAACAAAAACCACTTCCCTTGATTTTTTTTATATTGTGGAAATATTTCTATTGCTTTTAGGTTGTACAAATATTTGTTTTCACAAATCCTTACCTTTGGACCTTACACAACCTGACAATGGCCCTAATATAAACCCTGAATCTGTCATTTTACAGTCAGGCAGACCTATATATGCATCATGCATCTAAAGTACAATTCTACTCTTCAGCTCAGAATTTTTTTTAATGTTGCTAAAGTAATCAAAAGATTTTTGTGTGGACTATAAAGCAATATTCTTTGGAGCATTCAGTTTGACTTTAGAACTCGTGTTACATAACAAGAGCAAACGTGAACACCAGATTCTATTACACACACGGATATTTTATTTTTAGATCAAGAGAGCATGAGGTAAACCAATATGAACACAGGAAGTATTCAGACGCTTTCACGGACAGAAAGAGACGTATCATCAAGCAACAAAAGAGATGGAAAGGAACTTTTCTTTAAGAAAGTATTTATTGTAATACCTTCTTCTCGGGGATGAATAAAATTGCCATTAATAAAAACTGGAGGCACCAACTACTGGTTGTTTCAACACACTTGCGAGAATGCTGACCTCTCCTGCCTTCTCCCCATATTCAATGTTATGAGCCCAGCAATGTCCAGTGGGGTATAGTCTAGTAACCAATAACAAATGAATGCTTTGAACTATATTTGTGTGGTACCAATAGGTCACTTGCCAATGCAACTGACAAATCATGTGATTCAGTCTCTGGTGAGAACAAAACATACCAAAAAAAAAAAATAATCAACACAAAATAAGCTCTGTTCTAAGAGTGCTGTAGTTTGCAAAGGACAGAATCTAGGCAGCAGATGGTCTGATTTTGGAGGGATAAGAAAAATAAAAGGAATTCTTGTCTCACTCTTAATATGGCAAAGACAGATGCAAACCAGCATGCTGACATATCTTTATTGGGCAAAGAGCGTAATTCTACATCAGACAGGATACCTGATAGAAAAGGCTTAGTTGTAATTGTAAATATTTGCAATGCTTCAAACCAAAGCTACGCTGGACTTCAACTAATTATTTCATGACTTTAGCTTGTCTTTTTTACAATCATGAAACAGCACAAATTGTGTATGAACTGCAGGAATATGAAGACATGTATTGATGGAAATCAAGCTACTTTTTTCATCCATGGTGTCTGAATTACTTTGATATGTTCGAGCCTGAGGCAAAGAAAACATAATAAAAAACAATATAGAGATGAAAACTTCAATTTTTCCCTACATAAGAATCTGTCACTTATTTGCGAAGAATCAAATTTAACTCTACACAGTTAAAGAAGTTCCATACATCATTCTCCATAAACCAGTATTCTACTCAGATATATCTTGCTTGCAGTTCATACAATATACTTGATTTTACACTGCTCTAGACAAAACATCTCTAGATGGTACAGCTCAGAGTCTAAAAGGCTTTAGTAGCAATTTAACCGCCACCAGGGAGAAAAATACCTGTGTGAAAACAGATTTATCAATACATGGTAAACGGGATGCTTCCAAGGTCCATTCCAAAAACTGACTTAGGCCATAAACATGCAGTAAAAGTTTTGATTTTTTAAATATCTCCACAGTTTGTTATTGTGATACCACATACTGGCAGCAGTATAAAGAAACAAAGTGAGAAATACACACGTTTAAGCATGGAATGTAATTTTAGCAGCTAAACACTGAAACCCCAGAGTCAGATTTTCAAAACATTATAGAAACAGTGAAAGATACTGTTGCTGGATTCTCAGACTCTGTGCAACTTGTATATGCCTTTCCAGCTATGCACAGTGGCATTAAACATGTCATATATGGCCAATGGAGGACTCACCTTGTCTAGGGAAGCTCTCTGATAGAGGTGCTTAGCGCTGCTGTATCAGCTCCTATGCCATCCCCTCTCATCGCTTCCAATGTAGGGTTAGTGGTTAGGTGGGAGAGGAGATATTCCTGCATCCCAATGACATCAGCTGCTAAAAAAGCCCTTTGGGGAGATTAGCAGCTGGTATGGAGTATAGAAGCTCTGAAGCTACTCTACTTTATGCAGGGTATCATAGTAGGCAAACTGCTCTGGGATGTGGTACGGGACATTGGCGGAACGCATAGCTGGGTTAAAACAAAACAAAACACCTTTTCCTCCCCCTTCATCCACACACAAGCTGTGACAAAGATATGTTGGACACAGCCCAGGATACACCCCATAATCTCTTTACATGCTCCTTCCAACCCCCTTTGCTCTGCCAATAGTGTCAGTCACAACACCCCCTTCATTTCCTTCTCCTATCGCCCAACTTCGTATCTTGTTCCATGTTACCCCATTATAAATGGAATAACTGCTCAAGGCCAGCGTGTCAAGCCAGCACCTGCTACTCATTTAAATACCTCCTAAATATTCCATTTTTCTGCCATGCCCACAAGCCACATCATATGCCTTCTGAACCTCAGCATCAGAAAAGAAGAGCATGAGATCCTAGAAAGCAAAACTCTAAGCTTACATTCTCCCTGAGGTGTCTTCCCAATGCACCTTTTCTTGTGTATTTTGGTTTCCTAGATGACAAACCCCACAGGGCATGGAATGATTTCTATTTGTGTCCTGAACAATGCCAAGCTAATTGTTGGTGCTTAATATAACAACAATAATAATAATCCTCCCTTCTTTTGTTCTTCACAAGGCATGGGATCACTACTCAAAAGAGCCCTGTAATGTAATGAACTTATACAGGGACGGAGAACTACAACTGACAGAGATCAGATCAAGATGGTGAAACATGTAGGGTAAAATTTTCAAAAAGCATCTATGTGACTGAGGAGCCTAAATGCCATTGACTTTCAAAAATCCTAAATCACTCTTAAAAGGTCTTAGGCGCCTCAACCATGTAGATACTTTGGAAAATTTTTACACAACAACTTTACAGGCCACTTCCTCATACTCGAGATGAGAATTACTCTATCTTATTCAAATCAGTTGTAATCCTGCAGAAGTAACTGCAACCCTTGGTAAGCGGACAATATGGCAGCTCAACATTGTTTAGACATACTTGCCATCTTATAAGTATTGCTGCATATGTAATGCATATTGATTATATGTGGACAATCAGTAAATAAAGTTGCCATCAGAGTATCATGGTGTCCATTTCTTCTTGCCTTAAGTGTTCTTTGACTACATGATAGGCTTTTTCTTTCCTGCTAGTAAATAATCAGGGTGGAGTTTCTTTCTCTATCTTGCCACTTATGAGCTTCTGACTGAGAGAATTCCTCATTTGTTAGTGCCAGATTGTCATTTCTTTGAGAGCAGCCACAAGATCTTAACAGATTGATATACATGGCTGTTATATTTATTAGTTTAAAAAAACAGCAAATGACAAGTGAATAAAGCACTCCTTTGGACATTTCGACTACAGATTTTGTATAAATCAATATTGAGTGCTATAAAATGTCAAAATACCAAATGAGGAGAAGAGAATCAACAGATACCCTATGAATTATATGAGTGATGAATATTGGTCACCAACCAAAATAAATTAAGCCACAGAAAACCTATGTTAAAGTAACATCCACCATCTGACTTAAAACCACAAAGAAGGTGATTTAGAATTAAGGCTGAGACTCCTGTCTATCTTACATCATTGGGGGGGGGGGGACGACAGGAGGAGGAGAACCATTAAAACACCCCAAAATGAGTGTGAATGATAAAATAAGAATGAAGTGCTGACCAAGTAATTTTAAATTTCACCCCAAATTCCCTTGATTTTCTTGAATGGAATCAAAAGGGCAGGGATCATCTTTTTGTTGTGTTCAGACGGCACCTACTGCAATGGGACCATGATTTGTGCCCCTAAATATTACCACAATACAAACAGTATTAATATATATACTATATATAATATATAAACATATATAATTCCCTGTTCATTTAACTGAAGATCCATTAACATGAAGATTGTATATTCAAAAGTTCTTATGACCTCGTTAGGAACCAGTATAAGGTAATACATCCAGAGGTCAGATAAGTATGCTAATATTTTGCCTTTAGCTACCATGTAGTTTTGGATCTCTACCAACCATGGCCTGTCAAATCAGCTAACTAAGTTCTACCTCCACTTAGCCACCTGACCAGAAATTCTCAGTACAATCAGAATTCTCAAAGTTTAAAAAAAAAACACACCACTAAAACAAACAAAAAGCTTGTTGGGGGGGGGGGCGGGGGCTAGATTTGCAGCAGGTGTAAATCAGCAGAGCAGATAAGCACACAGGTATTTCGTTGTCTCAAGATGGTGCCAATACAGGAAAGCACTTTTATATATAACATACATACACACACATAAACATTCACTTACCAACATGCTTCCTTTATCTGTTTTCCAATGAGTAACATGCACTTATAGCATGGCAAAAGTATTACACTATTAAGTTTATTTTATTTCTCCCAGTCTTTAGGACCAATATAGGATTTAGAGATAAGCCAAGGAGTTGATAATTGAGGCCAATGATTTAACCAAACATTATCAGTTCAGAAAAGGGACATGGGCACCACTGTGGACAGGTCAATGAAGCCCTCTGCTTATGTACAGCTGTGATCAGACAAGATGTTAGGATGTGTAAGGAATGGGATGGAGAATAATACAGAAAATATAATAATGCCACTATGTAAATCAATGATGTGGCCTGATCTGAATTCCCTGTTCAGTACTGGTCACCCCATTTCAAAAAGAATATTGCAAAACTAAAAGGGGTTCAGAAAAGGGTGATGAGAATGACTAAGGGCACGGAAAATCTCTCCTGTGAAGAGCGATTGAAAAGGTCGGGACAGTTTATCTTAGAAAGAAAGAGAGGACGTGATAAAATTATGTTAAAAAGTGATTGTTTTAGAGACAGTGGGTCAGAAGTTTTTGTTCTCCCTGTCTCATAACAAAAACCAGGGGACATACACTGAAATGGCAAATTCAAAACTGATAAAAACAAATGTTTTTCACAAAACATATAATTAGACTGTGGAACCCATTGACACAGGGAGTCGCTGTGGCTAAGAATTTAGCAAGTTTCAAAAAAAGGTTTGGACATTTATAATGATAGAAGAATATCTACACTTGTAACAGTTAATGCTAACAAAAATTCTGGCAGAGATATTAAACCTCATTCTTCATGGTTTAAACCAATCTACTCATGGCCCTTTGACTCCCACTTTAGAATAGACAGTGGGAGATGTAATCTCTCCCACATTTGCACCAGTGCAGACCATCCCTGACGTCAGCTACCACTTAGTTGTTGCTTTACTTCTTAATGAGCCAGAGGCTGGGCTGGGGATGCAGGGAAGCATGAGAGCCCCCAGTGCTGCAGTTATATCTCCTGCCAGAGTTCCTCCTGTGACTCCACAGAAGCACATTTGCTGTAAAGCTTAGCAGAACTGCCAAACATGTACAGCATGTGCTTAACGTACAGCTGTGATCAAACAAGATAGTAGGATGCATAAGGAATGGGATGGAGAATACTACTACTGCACTGGGACCACTGCTTCTGGCCAGTGCCCTGAGATAGGCCCATGGCCTTACTCCCAGTTTGTCCCTCCCCAACCACTTTCAGAAAAATAGCACTACTATCGATACCATTCAGGAGCAGAACTAATGCTCCCCAACAAGATTATGTTGGCTTGATGCACCCAGCTCTGCAATCCCCTGCCACACCCATGTGGACGGGTGGGGCTGGACACAAACTAGCTCATATCCTTGACTGGAACCAGTTTATTCATTCTAAAGTACCTAAAAGCTATGGGAGGCAGGCTTTTGAGGACGATGTCCCCAACAGCTGGAATAAGCAATCTATTTTGCTCATATGGGCGCCTGTTGTTTGGTTTTAAGAAACTTTTGATCCTTTATTGTAAGAAGCCTTCACGAAGTAAATTAAACTGAAAAATTGTGCCTGCTCACTGTTGTCGTCTGCTATTTCAGACAGTGTCCTCAATATATTGTCTGTGATGTGCTTGTGCTCCAGTTTCATTGTATGACTTCTATCCTCCAGGACTTTCATGAAAATAATAAATTCCTACATAACTTGCAACTTAATTAGTTAAAAAATAAGGATAGTGCCCCCAAATGATCATTAATTGGGTCCCTCCCCCCCACCCCCGAAATATCGGAGGCAGAGTGGATCAGTACAAAGTTCATAATTATGTTAAAATGCAGCCCTCCCACACAAAGCTTGAATAACTGGACTTTGCACAGGGCACTACATTTCTACACAACATGGGCCAATGCATCTCTTTTGCAGCTACTGCTAGTCTGCACCTCGTTATGCAGATTTTGGGCCGCTACATTCACACAGAAATGAAGCTAGTGGCCCCTATCCTTAATGCCCTTGAAACCTCCCTTCTGCATTGGTCAGTTCAGAGCCAGCACAAATATGTGCTTTGATGCACAGGGAGTGCAGACACACTTTGCATAGCTCTCTCCATGAGGCTTAAGTGGTATGGAGGGCCAGGTATAAGGGACCTTTGGCATGCTGGTGAATTTCACTCTTTGATCCTGATCCTACAAACACACACTTGCTTAGGCATGTGAGTAGTTCTACTTCAGGATTGGGTCCTATTGTATGACTGTTAATATTCTGGCTATTTTCTTATCACCTGAGGCATTTAAAACTAAACTAGGAGCAAGCCTGCACTGGTGCATGGTATTTCTAGATGGGCCACCACAGTCAGGCTGTATTAACCCATCACTGCTATCTGGTCAAGGGAAACATACTTCTCCTGGACCAGTACAGCAGGGAGTCTGTAGGGAAGGAGGAAGAGGTTGAAGTGCCATCTTACCCTGCACTCACCCTGCAGTGGCAACACCCAGCTCCCTGCTCCAAGCGTTGTGATCCCATGCGCCAGGTCACAATGCCACTCACTCAAATTTGGCCTGGTTACCTGAATGGCATTATGATCCTGTCTGCCAGGTCGCAACACCCAGAGTGGAAAGCCAGGCCTAGCTCCATCGGACGGAAGCCAGGGTGAAGGATGCATGTATATATATAATGGTGTGTCACAAAAAAAGTATAAATGCAGCTGTTGGGTCACCTTACTAAAAAGTTTGGGAACCACTGGAATAGAAGGCCTACGAGGTCTTTTCCACCTTTAATTTTATGATTCCTATAAAAATTAGAGCAACTGAAAGGTGGGATTTGCTTATAATGTGGAAAAAGAAAAAAAAAGTCCTTTTACTTTCTCCTTCCCATGATATAATTGTAGATCACATCAGTACAGAAAGTAAAGAAAATGTGCTGAAAGTCCTATGAAAAACCACCAGTTATGAAGTGACTTTCCCAATACAACTTTAAATAGTCATTGCTGTTCTATGGAGAGTTAACATGTCTGGTGTCTGGAATAACAAGGAAATTACCAGCAGCTTTACTTAACCATGGGACAGGTTCGATACACAGGGCCCGACCCCACGTTTGGCACACAGTGGGTGCAAGGCCCAGCCACAGCCTGGCAGGTTATCCAGGCTCTCCGCCAACAGAACACTAGTTTCCAACTGAGAAAGGTAGGACCCTACAACAATAACCACTAAGGCCCAGCCCTTCCACTGAAGGAGGAGTTTCCCCACACATGCTGGCAATAGTCATAGGGCTTGGTAGACTTAGCCAGGAAATTTCCCTCAAATGCTTTTCCAATAGAAAATGTGGTTTCCATAAAAGTGAACTTTTCTATAGGAACATTTAAATTTTGCCTGTGTTGAGTATTAATTATTATAAGAACTCTCTGGTGGGAAAATGGAAACAAAATATTTCATTTTGGACTGGATTGACACAAATCAAAATGTTTCAGTCCATCATTTCAGAGCACCTCATTAGTCTGTGTCTCCCTGAGCTGCCTCAATGGCTCATGGGAATTGTATTTAGGTGCCTCGTGCCCCCATTTTCCTCTCTGTACCAGGCTCAAAGGCTGAATTTTAAAATATTGTCACTGATGAGACTCTTGCTGCTCTTTGAAATAAAAAGAAAGAAGGAAAATAAATGTTGTTTGACCCCATCTCAGCTATCTTTTATTTGACAAACAAGCCAATCCACACAGTTTAAGCAGCTGAACTTTGTAAGGTCCTGAATTGTTATTTTTAATTTCCCACTTATGAATGGAAAGTATCGCTTGCAGCATTTTAATGGGAACACTCCCTCTAACTCTCACACTTATTAGCCTGCTTTTATTTAGGCATATGGTAAAAAGCAGGCATTCTTGCAAACTAATAATCGTTAGTTTAGCCACATGATCAGTGCTGAGGAGGAGAGATTCCAAATGTCTTTAGTTTAAATTCTCACAAATCATCACGGACACTTGAGCAACAAATCGTCCACTCCATCTCCCATGTTAGAGGATTACTAACACTAACAATGCACAGTAGAGAAGATGGGGAAATGGTATAAATCTTTAAAGTAATATATTGCATCAAATCCTCAAACAAGTTTGCTAGTGACAGATGGAAGCTCTATTTGCTCCTTTAGATTGTGCTAGACGTGAGCATCATTTAGGGAAAAGGAAAGAATGAAATAATCAAATTTGTTGTCATTTTTCTCTCAATTTCCCCTTTAGAGTCAAACTGGAATGAAATCTGCCTGCCTTTCTTTGAGAAGTAGATCTCCCCACAAGCACTGCCAGTCAATCTGCATGTGACACTAGCGCTCAATACAACAATTCTGGTGGAAATGTCAAGGTGCGCCAGCAGTTTGTCAACACTTGATTCTGGCTGTTTTTTTTAAGTTGGGTTATAAATGCCCTAAAAATACATAGAAAATAAATAATGATTTGCCCATCTTTACCCCCAAAATCAGGACATACAAACCAACACTGAGGCAGACTTCAGACTAGCAGTGCTCCAGTGTGTGGTTACATCACTCACCCTTATACAGCTATGCTCCCTGTGGCACACAAACTCTTTGACTTGATGGTTGAAAGCTTTCCTAAGCCAGTGGTGTTATGGGCCAGGCTCATTTTTAATGAAAGATTTATAAAAAGAGGTAAATCTTCATTATTACCTTTGACATTCACTACAGTTACATGAACACCCTATTATTATAACTATTATTATTTAAACACCTTGAAATGTGTGTTGACAATTCTATCAGAGGATCTCACAGCGTGTTACAAATATTAAACAATGTAGCCTAACGTTCTCCATGTGAGGCAAGTAAGTAGCATTATTCCCAATTGGCAGATGGTGAAAGTGAGGCTCAGATATTTGGGGCGGGGGGTGTGATTCAACACTTATGACAGTCAATGGAAAAACTCCCACTGGCTTCAGTGACATTGGAATGAGCCCTAAGTGATTTGTCCACAGTCATATAGAAGTTCTAGGCACAACTGGAGATAAAACTAAAATCTTGCCACAGAATCCAGTGCTTTAACCACAAGACCTTCCTTTACCATCTTTATGTTACAATGATACATATGTACAAATCCTGTTCCTGCTCCAAAGTCACGGAAGGCCCTGAATACAGAGCTGATATGTGGTAAGAGGTCTGCACCTTTGCACAACATGGAGCTCTGTTCCACACAGGCTGTTCCACAGTGTGCAGCGTGGTTTTAAGACTAGTGCTAGTTGCAGTGTATAGGAATAGGGCAGTATCCCTTTGAATAATTTGCAAGCCCTCTAATCACATTCACCAAGTTCTACATTTTAGAAACTACCATAAACCAGCAGAGTGCGTGTAACTAGGCTTTGCATG
Organism: Chrysemys picta bellii; assembly: GCF_011386835.1. Taxonomy (NCBI): domain Eukaryota; kingdom Metazoa; phylum Chordata; order Testudines; family Emydidae; genus Chrysemys; species Chrysemys picta. Next base: position 109,132,827 of record NC_088795.1, on the reverse strand, counting down.
TTGTGTGTATGTTTAGTCAACAGGGGTGTTAAGGACCTAGCCATGCCCATGGGGTTTCTTTGCATTGTTTTGTCGAGTAAAGGACTTCTCCTGGGGGAATTCTGAGCCACGGCGCAATGCAGAATTTTGCAGAAATTAATGTTGTGTGTTCAGAATTTCCTTTTTCCCTCCACAGAAATGGGCTGCAGAGCTGTTGGCCATCACTAGGGGCCGCTGGACCTGGCAGAGTCCAGCTCGCAAATATCAGACAAGTCCAGGGGTGGGGGAGGGAACTGGAGGGTTCCCAGCAGCTGCAGTTCCCAGCACGCTCTGAAGGAAGGAGGCGGCAATGCAGAGGCAACTCTGTGCAAGTCCGGGACCCAGATTCTCCCTCTGGATCCCAGTGCTCTGGTGGGTAAAGGGTGTGAGTGTCTTGGCTGGGGGAGGGAGGGATAGAGGGTGTGAGTGTCTGGGCCGGGGGGGGGGCGTGATTGGGCTCAGGGGGGTAGAGGGTGTGAGTGTCCAGGCCGGGGGGGGAGAGGGGGCAGTGGCTGGGCTGTTGCAGGGAGAGGGTGAGAGTGTCTGGGCCAGAGAGGGCCCCACACCTGGGCTCTGGGGGGGACAGGGTTGTAAGTTTCTGGGCTGCGGGGGCCATGGCTGGGCTCTGGGGGGGAGGGGGTAGAGAAACAGGAACTGAGTTGTTGTAGGGGTTTCTTTAACTCTCTACTCCTGAGGGAAATTTTGTGTGTGTCTGTATTGTTACAGACATACTTGCTGACAGGTCTTTTGAAATAAATTACCAAAATAAGTGAAAGCAGCATGGTTATTTTGACAAAATTTGCAGAATTTTGCAGAATTTTAAAATTTTGTGTGCAGAATTTAACTTATTGGCGCAGAATTCCCCAGAAGTAAAAGAGCGAAAGGCATAACACTGTTGAATCTTCATGATGAGTTAAGGGCAGAAAAAACCTAGCCCAGCAGAAGCAGAGGCAAGCAGCTGTAGCAATTACAGTTGCAATGCAGGGAGGGAGCGTGTGTGTGGAAGGGGAGAAAGGATGACGAGTTCCAGTCCCTCCCATGTACCGCCACATCACAAGGGGTAAGGGGGAAAGATGAGGTGCAGATGGCTTCACCTCTCCTGTCCAAGCAACCTAACCTTTGAAAAGGGAAATTTCCATAGGGCACATGGGGCCACCTAGCCTTCCTCCTTCCCCACAGTAATGTGACTCTGAGGAAGAAATAATCTGCTCGGAGCAGAGAGGAGCAGCTGCACAGAAGGGCCCTTTGAACACTGGTAACGTCAACAGTGTCATGTCCGACTGCTTTCTACAGCAGTGCCATGTGCTGACTGGCTGTTTGCACCAAACCCTTCCCACCCTTACTCACCTCTTCTATCCTCTCCTGTTCCCCCAAGTCCCAAAGTGCAATATCCTCTCTCCCTTCTTTTGTCTTTGTTTGCAAACAGACATAACCCCGCCCAAAAAATTATAAAACAACAATAAACAAAAGGCAGCACTATAATGCTGTTTGCAGAACATCACACTCTGCGCTGGGCTTGCATGATGTCTCCCCTTCTCCAACTGGGTCTTGTCCATTTAGCTCTCAGGGTAAGGACTGTCCATTACTCTACATTTGTACAGTGCCTGGCATAAAGGGGCCCTGACTTCAGTTAGGGCCGCTAAGTGCAAATAAATAATAGTAATAATAATTTTTTGATCCACTAGGAAATAAACTTGGGCCCCTGAGGACCAAGGGAGGTACAACAGCAGACACTACCATAGGCACTGACTCTGTGGGTGCTCTGGGGCTAGAGCACCTATGGGGGAAAAATGGTGGGTGCTGAGCACCCACCAGCAGCCCTCCTATCAGCTCCCCCCAGTGCCTCCTGCCCACTGGTGGGCCCTGCGGATCAGCGCCTCCCCCTCCCTCCTTGCGCCTCCCGCCTGCCACAATCAGCTGTTTCGCAGGAGTGAGGACGCGGTGCACTTGGGGGAGGGGACAGAACTGGGTGGGAAGAGGTGGGGTGGGGGGTGGAGCAGGCACGGGAAGAGACAGGGCTGGGTGGGGCCTTGGAGGAAGGGGTGGAGTGGGGGCAAGGCCTGGGGTAGAGCCAGGGGTCAAGCACCCCTCAGCACTTTGGAAAGTTGGTGCCTGTGGACACTACTACTGCAGCCCTGACACCTTACTGGGTGAGATTTCTCTCTCATCCATCTGGTCTTTACACCTCTGCAGTGCAGAACCACTTATTTTCAAAGTGCACTAGAGAAAGGATTTGGCCCATAGAAGGATCACTGTAACTAGGCATTCATTAAGACATAAATCTGGTGTTTTTATAATTATGACTACAGTAAAATACATTGCATTTTTATTGCACCTTTGATCTGAGAATCTCTAAGCACTTTAAAATAATTAAACAATCACTGGGAATAATGGGTTAAGAATATAAACAGAGAAGAGATGTACAACATTTTAGGGTTTGCTGAGGTGACTTAGCCTTGACCAGATGTTACCATACATTCTGACTCCCAGCCTCCCATTACAAACCACAGAGCACTCCATCTATAAATGTAACAGCTGCAGCCATAGAAGTCACATCTGGAGCAGCTTTAAAAAAAGAACTATTGCTATAGGAACAGTTTTTTTTTATTATTATTATTAAAGGGCCTTGCAGGTACTCACATTTTAATGCAAGGATTCATGTAGAAGTCTAATACTGTATATACATACACCATCAAAGCGGTTGTGTGTATGTTAGCGTAAAGTGGGTATGACATAATAAGTCAAAACAATGTGCTTGGCTACGAGGTAATATTGCTGTCAAGAGGCAGCCTTGTGAAGCACCAGCGTAAAAGAGTTTGTCAGCTGTGGAACAGAGTTGACAGTGACCAACTGCAGCAGGGAACAAAATGAAGAGGAGAACTAACTATTCACATCTGTTTTGCACCAATGGCATCAGGGATCAAGGTCTGGAAGAAAACAGGGATTTTATTTCTAACATAAGGAGTGGTTGCTCTAGTCAGTGGTAAGCAATAGCAGTAACACACACCTGCTGAAGAATATTACCCGCACAAAATGACTTTCCTGTCTGAGATTGACAATTCAGGGACTCTCCTTTTGTTCTCATTTACTTGCAAATAATGGTTCCCTTGCATGCCTACCAAACAATATTTATGCTGGACTGGATATATAGCTCTCATTAGAGCAAATACTACTTCCTAAATTGGGCTATTTGTGACTCTACACCTCAAGTTTCACTCATCCCAGATCTGAAATGCACTAAAAGCACATTATTACTGCTTAAGATGCAAACTACTATGCTAAAAAATATCGTTTTTTACCTCCGGCGAAAGAAGTTAAAAATTAATGGTTGGTTGAGACTAAGGTGAATAGTAAACAGAAATTCCTTGTGACCATGTGTGGGTTATTCTCAATCTATAATGAGGTTATACTTGCTAGTAGATTAATTACTCCTTTTCCTCTATCTTAATTTATTTTATGCTTTAAGATACCAACATGTCCAGTGACCACTATGGATGTGATAAATAAGAAACACAATAAAAGCTATTTCTTTCTGACAAAAAAAAAAAAAGAAGCATTCCCAGTAATGCATTTTTGAATCCAGCATACCTTCTCCTAATGAGGTTTCAGCATGCTATAAATAACACTAATGAGACTTTGTCTTGCCCATGTAATATATTTCCTTAATATAGCTTTACATTTTCTCTTGTTGCGTGGAAAACTAACAGTTGAAGAAAGAAATCTCCTCCATAGGACATTAAAAGAAAAAGTACAATTAAATACAAATGAGTTCAGTAATTTAATTGCACTATTGTCATTTTAAGAAAATCAGAAGAAAAGTAATGATGTCTTTTTTTCTATCAATAAATAATAAAAGTGCTGAGGAAACTAGATAATATTTAAATAAACATTATTGTGGTTATGGGTGATGCAAAGATACCTTTTATTGCTATGTAAATCCTGTGTTTGTTAATGAACAGATAGTTTGCTGCTTCAGAATGTATATTACATTAAATATCAGCAGCATCATGTAGTAATTTAAATATAACTTTATAATGAAACTGTAGCTAAAGCTAAATACTAGGTAAACACTAACAGGAATCTTCATTTCCTAATATTCTATCAGCTAAACAAATTTTTTCATGAAGAAATTAATTTTTCTGCTGAAAAATATAGTTTTATCAAAAATGATTTTTGTTTGTATGGCAAAATGACAATTCTGACCAAAAAAATGATTTTCATACAGGAAAAATTGAAATGAAAAATTTTGTTTTGAATTGACGTTGAACATAAAATGTTGTTTCATTTTGATTGAAATTGTCATTTTCTTTGGTTTTTTTAAACTTAAAATCTGAAATGAAACATTTTAAATCAAAATTAATTTAATGTTAATTCAAAATGTTCATTTCAAATTAGTTCAAAACTTCCTGTGGGAAACACAATTTCTTCTATCAAAACATTTAAACAAAAATGTTTCATTCAAAATTTCTGGTGTGAAAATTCTTGTTTTTTTTATAAACTGCATTCTAGGTCCTGCTACATCTCTCATCATTAAAGAATTACACACACACACACACACACACACACACAGAGTATGTATATATATTTTCACTATGTATGTTTACACAATGCTGATCCATTTTATCTCAGGACAGTTGCATGAATTTACCATCAAAATGCTGAAGATCCTGTGTGACATCAATGTTATTCTAAAATCAGTTTCCAGCAGAATGACTTTACTTTAAACTGAGTTTGTTAAACAGCGTTATTACATGGGGAGTTTTACCACTGACATTAATGGGAATAGAATTAGGCCATCATTGAGCACTTTTGAAAATCTCACCTCTAGTGACTACGTTTAATAAACATTTTAAGCTACATTGTGACCTGATCTTACTTAAGAACTGCACTTCTAGGTCAGCCCAATTGTCCATCTAGACCCTGACTTCCAACAGTGGCTGGTACCAGATGCTTCATAGGGAATGAACAGTACAGGGCAATTATCAAGTAATCCATCCCATCATCCAGTTCCAGCTTCTGGCAGCAGGTTTGGGGACACCCACAGCATGGGGTTGTATCCCCTGATAATCTTGGCTAATAGCCACTGATGGACCTATCCTCATGAACGTATCTAATTCTTTTTTTAAAATCACAGTTCTACTTTTAGCCTTCACAACATCGCACGGCAGTGAGTTCCATAGATTGATTGTGTGTTGTGTGAAGAAATACTTTCTTTTGTTTGTTTTAAACTTGCTGCCTATTAATTTCATTCAGTGACCCCTGCTTCTTGTGTTATGTGAAGGAGTAAACAACAATTCCTTATGCCCTTTCTTCACAATTTTATAGACCTCAATCATATTCCCCCTTAGTCGTGTCTTTTCTAAGATGAACAGTCCAGTCTTCTTAATCTCTCCTCATATGGAAGCTGTCAATATGCCTAATCATTTTAGTTGCCCTTCTCTGAACTTTTTCCAATTCTAATTTTGAGATGGAGCAACCTAAACTGCATGCAGTATTCAAGATGTGGGCATACCGTGGATTTATATAATGGCATCATGATATTTTCTGTCTTATTATCTGTCTCTTTTCTAATTCTGTTACCATTTTTGACTGCTACTGCACATTGAACAAATGTTTTCAGAGAACTTTCCACAATGACTTCCACAAAGAAACCACTCTTTCTTGAGTGGTAAGAACTAATTTTGTACATCTAGTCAGGATTATGTTTTCCAATGCGCCTTACTTTGCTTTTATCAACACTAAATTTCATCTGCCATTTTGTCGCCCAGCCACTCACTTTTGTAAGATCTCTTTGTAACACTTTGCCATCAGCTTTGGACTTAACTATCTTGAGTAAATGTGTATTGTCTGCAAACTTTGCTACCTCACTGTTTACCCCTTTTTCCATATCATTTATGAATATGTTGACCAGCACAGGTCCCTGTACAGATCTTTCAGAGACCCCACTGTTTAACTCTTTCCAATTCAAAAGCTGCCCATTTATTCCTATCTTTTAATCAGTTACATGAAAGGACCTTCCCTCTTATCCCATGACTGCTTAATCTTCTTAAGAGCCTCCAATGTGGGACGTTGTCAAAGGCTTTCTGAAAGCCCCAGGACAAGATAGCCACTGGATCACCCTTGTGCACATATCTGTTGACCCCCCCTCAAAGAATTCAAATAGATTTATGAGGCAAACGCTATGTTGACTCTTTCACAACATGTGTTCATCTATGGGTCTGATAATTCTGTTCTTTACTATAGTTTCAACCAAATTCCCTGGTACAGAAGTTAGGGTTACTGGCCTGTAACTGTCAGGATCACCTCAGAAGCCTTTTTTAAAAATTGGCTTTACATTAGCTATCCTTCAGTCAAACTGGTAGAAAGGCTGATTTTAAATGACAGGTTACATACCACAGTTAGTAGTTCTGCAATTTCATATCTGAGTTCTTTTATTAGTCTTGGGTGAATATCATCTCATCCTGGTGACTTATTACTGTTTAAATTATCAATGCATGAAAATGCAGAGGAGAAAGAGAAATAAGGGCCCTCCCGTATGGCTGTGTAGGACCTACCTGATTATGGCTGCAGGTCTGGATGGGGAAGCAGGGACTGTGCATCCAAAATTCCCCTTCTTGAGGAAGTGGATGGAGACATAGCTCTCCACCGCCACACACTGGCTAGAGGAACTGGATGGTCCCACTGGGATGAGAGGGACTATGTTATACCCCCAAAAAGGGTTTATAACTTACTGCCATCTTTGCCTAGCTTTCCTTGCATGCATGAATCCCAGTCAAAGGGACATGGCACATTCCTGATGCCATCCAAATTCTGTAAGGTGCCCCAGATCCTCTGACACCCCAGCCCTCACTCCAGTTAAACAGGGCCCCAAGTTTCCAACCCCATGAAAAACAAACCTGAGCAGTATTTATCAAGCTCTGGTGCTACAGTGATGCCCGAAATTTGTCTGCTATGGAGTGAAGGAATGGAAGCCTAGTAACACAAATCAACCTGAAAGTGGCAGGAACTGAGAGAGCATGCCTGGAAATTCTATGCTAGCAGCAAGCAAAGGTGATAGCATGGAACTACTGTGATATTAGTCCACTTCCATCCCAGACTTTCAAAAATTGTAGGTTTTCATTTGAAAACTGGACTTTTTTTGTTAATATGGAGATATACCTATCTCATAGAACTGGAAGGGACCTTGAAATGTTATTGAGTTGAGTCCAGTTCCCTGCCTTCACAGCAGAACCAAGTACTATCCCTGACAGATTTTTTGCCCCAGATCCCTAAATAGCCCCCTCAAGGATTGAACTTGCAACCCTAGGTTTAGCAGGCCAAAGCTCAAACTACTGAGCTATCTCTCCCCCCAAAACAGTTTGACCTTTTTTAAGTGAAAAGAAAAGAAAAAAGAACTTTGCATGTTTTTCTCAAAACACACCCCTGTAAAAAAATTGGAAAAAAACATCAGATCCTGAGAGTTTTTTACATAGCCTACAATAGTGATTATCATCACAGATCATACAGCTGTAACTGGACAGTTTTGCCAGATGTTTGTGCAGTTCCCTGGGGTTGTTTTGGAGGTGGGAGTGAAAGCTGGAAATGGTGACTCAAACAAAACCCTGTTCTGCTTAATTTCATTGACTTTTTATTTAGCTCTAACCAATGAGATATCACAGTACAGGAATCTAACTATTAGCAGACAGAATTATAGAGGAGACGTTGATTTTCTGCGATTCCATGGTAACCTGCTTGTGTGGGTGTTTCCTGACTGCTATGGGGGACTCTGCGAGTGAAAAGCACATCATAATTTAATATACAAGATCAAACAAGGACCAATGTAAACAATTATGCAGGAAGGAAAATCTATCGAAGTGCATGAAGGGAATGGGGAACAGTCCAAGGTCTTCTGTCTCTGTGCGAGCAAGCATGATGGATATTAATGGTGTCAAACATCATTTCATATCCAGTCAATCGGCATTTCTATATGACTGCAGAAGGATCATTTTGGAAAGCTGTGTTTAGACACACATTGGTCACTGATCTGGAGGTATTACAGGTCTACAATCTCCTGAGGCCACTTAATACTTGTTTGGAGCAGCAACCACACTTTGTCAAACTACTTTGGCTCACCCCAGTCACACTCTGACTCAGGAAAAAAAATCCTGAAATTTCACTGACACTGTTTATTACACATTCTCTTTATTTCCACAAGACGTGGCTACAGATGTCTTTATGGGAGCTATTTTTTATTCTGGCACACACTGCTGTCCTTTAAAGAATGTGTGATCACTGGCAAAAAAGTAAGGATGAAATCCTGGCCCCACTGTAGTCAAGAGGAGTTTTGCCATCAACTTCAGTGGAGCCAGAATTTCACACTGCATCTACTCTGGTTATGTGTAGAACTTCCAATAGTGTTAGCATCCTGGCTGTAATAAACAGGCCATGAGATATATATGCATTAAAAACTAGCACTTTACTCCTATAACTGACAATGCCAGATGGTTTGATTCTCCTTTCTCTTATGCTCGCAGAAAACAGGAGCAACTCCACTGAAGTCAATGGAGTTACACTGATGTAAAATGTGATGTAAGTGACATCAAAATCAGGCTGAAACTTTAGCACTTTGATTTGCCTGCACTAAAGTATGAAGATCAGAATACAGGAAACAGCTACAGGTCACACAGAAAATAGGACTGCCACATAGTTTCGTCAATTTTAATGCTAGAACTGGTTAAGATTGCAAAACGGTAAACAGGCATAGTTCATCTTCAACTATCTAGGCTGTAGTGTTCTTTGCTTGTGCTGACATCCCTGCCTCTTTTTAATTTCAGATTGAGACAACACAAATATATCATTCTATTCCAATTGTTTTAGTCAAAGCCTGACAAAAGGCAAAAACATACTAGTGGAACTTTTTTTATATATATAACATCAGAGAATTTTACCTTTTCTAGGCCATGGAATTTTGATAAACTTAATACCTTTCAGATGAAGTGCCTTATTTTCTGTTCTGACGTATATAATGATCCCTATATATACACACACTATATAAAAACCAATAAAAATCGCTTTTCAGTTCAGAGATTGATGCCACATCAGTATCCATCTATAAACATGACATACTGGTGTGATATTAAAAATGGAGCACGGTGTAATCAGTAATACTTTTCCCCCATATATGTAGAAAATTAAGTAGAGGTCAATGCAATGTAATATTTTACAGTCAATTCTGCTTATTAACATGTTAGGAATAATGAACCATAATCTGAAAAATATCCATCCAATCCAGGGCTGTCCCTAGCCATTTTGGTGCCCTATGCAGTCCTCCCCCCCACAGGGGGGCTGTGTGGGGCCCCAGGCCTCTGCGGGGGAGGAGGAGCTGGGGGGAAACCGCCTCCTGGCCCTAGACCGCTCCACTCCCCTGGCTCCCAGCCTTGGGGGGTTGGGGGGAGCCGCCCCCCAGCACTCACCGGCGGCACGGCTGGGAGCCAGGGGAGCGGAGCAGGCTGGGGCCAGGTTGCTCCACTTACTACGCGGTGAGTGCAGGTCCAGCCCTGCTGCAGTCCTCAGGGGAGTGGGGGCGGAGCAGGGGCGGGGAGGGGGTGAAGTAGGACAGGGGCTTTGGGGAAGGGCTGGAGTGGGGGCAGGGCTCGGACAAAGCAGGGGCAGGAAGAGGCGAGGCGGGGCTGGGGCAGAGGCCATGGGGACGAGGCAGAGCAGAGGCTGGAGCAGCACGCAGCTGCGCAGGGCACCAGGAATTGTGGTGCTCCAAATTTCCTGGTGCCCTATGCAGCTGCGTACTTTGAGTATGGGTAGGGACAGCCCTGATCCAATCTAAAAATATCCAGGTTGGACAACAAATTTCTCCTTATTCTGCTCTTAATAGAAGGTGTTTCTTGTGTAGCGCCAGTGATGAGCTATCAAGAGGATAATCTTGTATAGTCAATTAATTCCTTTATCAGGTATTTATTTGTGAAGGATTTCAATGTATGCTGTTTTAGCATAAATCGATGTACAACATATGTTTTCATTTAATACATTAATTCACACAGCTTTTAGTTTAATAACAGGATTATTAGTCACCAGTATGCAGGAAATTCATTAAGTTTATCCCTGTACCAATATTTGTTAACATGCCCTCTTTGTTTTTGGGCATTAGATATTCCCTTTCCTGAAAGAAAAGTCCTATGTAATTAAGTGGTTTTGGAAAATTAGAAGTTTGTTGCATTCCTTAGCTAGCTGAAACAGTTTCTCATATTTTCATTACAAATAAGACTCGATGACATTGTCTATGGCACTAAGATCAATGCATAGTCAGTTTCATCTGACAAATGTGACAGCAAACAAAGTTCATTGTATTCAGTTTTGTAAACTTAAGGGGAATTCTGCAGATTCACTGAAAGGAGAATATAACTTACAGTGATTCTAGCTTTTAACACTGAATTTCAGTCTAGTACTTTTTCATTAAAGCTGCTGATAATTTAGAATATTTCAGCTAGTTATATCCTTAAAAGAAAAGAGTTTACAAGTTTGAAGGGAAACAAACATATTAAGGAAAATAAGATTTAGGAATAGAAGAACATCAAGGAGAGTTCAGCTTTGGTTTGAGAATTGATCAACATGGAGCATGGATACTTATCTGAACAAAACTAACCCTTTGAGTTGGTAGGAACATTCTGGAAAACCCAGGAGAAAAGACTCTGTGATATTTCTTATACTTTCTGCTTCCAATTTGGCTCGTTCAGGTATTTCATTACTCCCCAATATTATCAGAAACCTAGAACTATACAAAAATGAGGGTGAAAAAAAGATATTAAAAATTAACTAGATATTTTAGAAACTTACAAAAAGGCCCAGTTTTACCTTGTCCCTAGAAAGAAGCAAGCTATGTGAGAGTATTCTTAGCAGCCCCCTTGTGCACACACACACACACACACACACACACACATAGTTTTGTTAAGAAGGAAAAAAGGTTCCAGATACAGTATAGCACAAATAAAGGTGGCAGAAAACAGCTTTCATCTGTTTGTCAGGAGTTTCGTGGTGTCATCATTCTAAAGGGGATGAACGTTTAGAGAGAGAGCTGCTTTTGCAACTATTTCATAACATTATACAAGGCCCGTAAATAGTGAGCATGATTTTCAAGTTAGCTTTCCAGATTTTTGACCAATACATACTCTGAGGAACGCCAACCCATTATATTTAGGAAAATAAACCAATACATCCATATTAATTCTTTTATATATGTCTGTATTTAATTGAGAACCCCATTTTGTTTCAGGGGCTGTACCTCGGATTGTAATCTTCATTTTGGAGTGGGACTGTCATGTTGTATTGCAATCTCCTTCATGGATCAGAGCATCCATTTTGGAACAGGAAATTGATACCTTGTGGAAAGACTATTCTTGAGAAGCTATAACAGAGCAAAGGAGGTAGGAAAGGTGCCTAGCTTGAGGATGCTGATCAAACCCAGGACTCTCAGAAGGAGCAAGATCAGACTTTAGGGGATGTGTTCAATACTGTTGTTTTTCAAAGATGTGTCACTCTCGCATGTGCTTTATTGGTAAAGTGTGTGCAGTTAAGGAATTCCTTTGCTATGCTTGAGTTCCTTGGTTTCCTTCCACATTCTCCCTGAAAGGTTTAATCAAGGAAACAGAACTCCACATCCAAATGGACTCTGGGGAAACATATCTAAGCAACTGGGGGCATAGAAGGGCTGTGGCACTGGTTCCATGGTCTAAGGCAGCCAGACTCTGTGGTCCCACTCCCCCTGAGGGGTGATTGACTTGGGGTCTGTGCAGGGAGTGTGCCAGAATTAGGAACAATGACAAGTTACTACTCAGACCCAGGGGGCTTAAAAGCACATGGGATTCAGCAACCACTAAGCTCCACTCACAACACACTGGTGTCTGTCCAGAGACTGGGACTGGGCCAGGTTCTGATAGTGTCATCAATATATAATTTCAATGTCACATTTCATCCACAGAAGGGTTGTTCTTGTTTATTTTTAATCAAAGGCTCACCTGGCAAATATTATGTTGAAAACTGTGGCTGCTATTGAATTCTAGAGGAACAGACTTCACCTACACGAGAAGTGACTTGCTCTCAAGAAAGGGGGGGAAAAGTAGAAAAAGTACTCACTGAATGTATTCCTCAGTAACATTGAGAACTTAGCACAAGGTGAAGAAAATATGAAAAGGGACATGCAGATGCTTAGTAGAGAGAATGACAACATCTTACTGCAAAATAAATTACTAATCAATATCTGATACCATGCTGACTGTCCACTGTGACTGTAAGAGTTGTATTAAATCTGTGATTTTAGACATTTGAAAGGAAGACTACATCTTTTACATTTTACTCATGCTTTGTATTCGGGAGTAAATAAGCTTGCTGATCATATCACAGCCTCAGATTTATGGTAAATACAAAAGAGCTGAGGAATTTTAGAAAACCCTCTTAGTTCCTGCAATTACTCAAAGTAAATAGTTTACGTCCCTATCTTGAAGGTAAGAAATCTATACTCCGACTTTACTGAATCATTAAGTTCTGATTTGTACTCGATAACACCAACTTCCCTGGCTCTTCCTTCAAGTCAGTGGATGCTATCCTAACAAGGAAAATTACAGATCTTCAAATACCTGCATTTTCAGTGCAAAAAGAATCACTTAGCAGTCAGGAAGCTTTGGAACTAATTTTCCAAATTCTGTTATACCATTTTACAAGTAGTAAATCATTAATTCTTGCAACAATTTTGGGAGTTAAGCATGTATTACTATTATCCCCATTTTGCAGCATAGGAGACTGAGGCAAATAGATTAATTGATTTACCGATGGCCACAGAGGAAGTCAATGTAAATGCTGGGGATGAAACTCAAGAGTTTCCATTTACCAGTCAGACTACTAGCCCAGTGCTCTCTAGTTTTAACGACAGAGTGTCTGATTCTCCATTGCCTTGCACCTTATGTCTTACATCCACCTTGTAAATGAATATATAAGGTACAAGGTAGCCAAGAATCAGCCCCACAACATATGACTTCCGGGATTTGGAGACTGATTCTACTCTCAGTGACATTGGTGTAAATTGGATGCACCTCCATTGTTTTCACTGGTATCAAATCAGCATAAATGAGATCAGAACAGGACACTCCGTTTCAAAGCAGAGGAAACACTAACATTTCAGCATTGGGCCAAGACTGCCCATACACATCTCAAGATGTCATTCTACTGATTGGAATGTTTCCTAGATTTTTTTTTTTTAAATGGAGAAATTTGATCTTCATCTACCACTGCCAGAGTCAGCCCTTTACTTAATAAAAGATCTCAGGGTGTAGAAACATAATCAATTCAAATTAAGTATTGATTTCTAAACAATGTAGAATTAAGTTAGACATTTACAAACTGTAAATCACGGTTGTTCAGTACGATTCATCACCAAGCACTACAAGGCAATAGATGAGACTATTGATAGACTGAGAATGAGGTAATGTATTCCCAGCAAGCTGGGTAGGGCACTTCCAAAAAATCTTAAATATCTGAGGCAACCTGGTATGTGAAGAAAGCAAGCACTGAAACAAAACAGACAAAACCTGCTTCTTACATTTTCTCCAAACAAAGACAGCCATCTATTCCCGGGCCAAATTCTGTAGTAAGTCCAGAGTAACTCTTCTGGAGTCAGTGAACTAATTTACACCATAAATGAGACCAGAATTTGGCCCTCTCTTTCTAGCATGTCAGTTATATAATGCTTTGCGTGTACAGAATGCTTTAGAAAGAGATAACTAAACTTCATAACTGTCCTGCAAGTCAGGTATGTAAGTATTATCTCAGTTACACAGATGGGGAAAGAGAGGCACAGAGAAGACCACACAGCTTGCCTGTGGCAAGGTCAGTAGTAGAACCCATGTCTCCCGATTCACAGACATACATTTTAATCGTTAGAGGATGATGCCTCATCTATCTCAGATATTTCTAAGGTGCCTGTCACCGTGCACATTTTATCTTCCCCCATGCTTGATGCAGTGGGATTTCTGACATTGTCACCGTTAAATTTTTCATGTGCCTCACTCTGTGAATGTTTAGCTTCAAGGCTGGTGTTCATTTCATTTTTTAAAATAGTTTATTTGGAGAGATGCTGTCCATAGCCAAGGTCACTGTGAATGAAACTAAAGCCATTGGGGTGAGTCAAGAGCTCTTCTTGAAACCATCCTAGCAAAGTAACAAAGGACTGCAGGGGGAATCAGAGCTGCAGTTCAAGATCAAGATCATGCTTCTTCAGCAAAGCAAGGAGAAAAAGCGTAATCTGGTAGTTAAAACAGATTACTGGGAATCAGGAAACCTGGGTTGTGTTAGTATCTCTGCAACAGACTGTGTTCTGCAGAAATAATCTTAGATATACAGACTGACCTTGAGTAAGTCACTTAGGAGCCTAAATCCCACTGACTTTCAATAAGACTTAGGTTCCTAAGTGCATAAGTCACTTTTGAAAACCAGGACTTTGGTTATAAGTAAAATTTTCAAAAGCACCACTTTCTGCCTCAGTTTCCCCACTGTTAGAGAGAGAGATTACCACCTGCCTGGCATGGGTATTGAGACACTTAGTTCATTAATGCCTGAAGCACTTACAAGATCCTTGGATGGAAAGAATAAAAATACAAAGTAGCATCATAAAGCAAATGGACAGGTAAAGAACACAGCTGTTTTTGCATTTGCTTCATTGCCTGGTAACTGAATATTAAGGGATCCCAATCATATCAGAGACACATTGAGGTGGTGATGAGATGTCAAGAGACATTCACTATTGCAACCACCACATTTAAAATAGTAACAGAATTGGGGATCTTAACATTCTCTCACTCCCCCACCCCCAATTCTAGTCTGATGACAGTATTTTTAACAGCAGGATGGGTTAATGATTCTTTTCTCCTTCATATATAAAATATATAGCCATTAGCATCTCATCTTTTTTTGGAAACAGAGTGATGACCATCCCAAATTTCCAGATGAGACACCCAGGAAAATGTTTTAAAGAAACACAAACAGTTATCAGTATTTAAACATTCCAGATTTCCATTAATCTGCAAATACATTAATGCAAGAAAGAAAGAAGAGTGTGATGTTGGGAAGAAGGCTGCCTTCGATTTATCGCTGCTGTACAGACATGCCCTGAAAAAAGAACTATGCAGAAAACCCAAATTTAGGAACAGCCTCATTACATGTATATCAGTGGAAGTTATTTACTGATTTGGTCCATGGGACTTTCCAGAATTTTCCATGGCATAAGGATTGGCCGCCACTCAAGAGGCAGCACTGAAGTTGAAAGGATACATCAATTGTGATGATGTTGCAAATGGACTTTTGCTGCTTCATGGATGCTGTTACCCTCAGAAGCAAGGAAAAGCCCTATTTTCCACTCTACTGATTGCTGATCATGTTCCTATATACCTCGTACCATGACAATAAGGGCTATTGTGTACCATACAGAGATACCTTCTCCATTTCAGAACCACAGACTGTTGTGAGTAACAAAAATAGGAAGGGTTTGACAAATTGCTTTCAAATAATTTTCCCTGTGTCAATAAAAAGCTACAGGCATCATTTACTTTTTAAAAATATATATACAGGGCCAGCTTCTAAACTGGTGCAAAATCAGTGCACCTCTTTAAGAATGGAAATAAGGAAGGTTAGCTAGCTTATTTTACTGCAAGAAAAAAGGGAGTGGTTATGTTTTGGTTTTTTACAGAGATACACATCAAAGTTACACAGCTCCTAAAAGGTTAAACAAAGTCCTCTCTCTTCCCAGCTGTACATTTTGAGGAGTACTCAGAAAGGCGATATAATTTTGGTAGATAATACAACCAGTATTTTACAACCGACTATTTGACTTAACTTGTTTTATGCCTAAAAGATTATATCCTGGAACTGACAGCATAATGGAAATTTAAGAAGGAATGAGGAAGCCTATTAATAGTACTACTTGCCAAGTAAGATACAACTCAGCATGAGTAAGAGTGGCAGAATCTAGCCCTATGGAACTCTCACTTATATACCTGTTGTGAGGCTTTTGCTGTAGGCTGTTGTTATGTTTGGGTTTTCCCATACAGTTCTCTTCCCAAGACATGCCTGTATACAAGTAATAAATCTAAGGCAGCTTTCTTCCCCATATCAGGCTTAATTTTTTTTTTCAATATTCTAACTTGTACAGTCCTGCTTCTTAAATTTCTTATCGGTGGAGCAACTTAATGCCTTATAGTTATGCAGGGAAGGAAATCCCTTCTTCTCCAGATGTGTACTTAGCTCATCTCTCAAGGTAAGAGTGTTCCTCAAGATATGGCATTCAAGGACATCATTTTCTCCTGAGTGGTCAGCTTTGGTCTCTCCTTCTGTTATGTTTTACAGAACTTTTTTCTATCTTTAGGAGCGTTTTCATTTTCTCCGGTCTGTTTTCAAAGTTTTTTATTTTCCTGACCACAAAACTTCTCTCACCAATTGCTTTTGCCTGGATTCAGAAGTGCTAGCCTAACAATCCTAGAGGCAAATCATTCTAGTAGAAACACTTAAAGACACCCATTCAATTCCAATCTCAATACCTTTACTTGTTTCCCATTCTGCGGTTTAATTTACTGTTAGTTTAGCAAGGGGGACTGAGTCATCTATCTGCCGCCCCAACCGGGAAAACTGAGAGGTCTGCTGCTTGCCAGGAGCTAGGATACACGATGTGACGGAGAGACTGCCGAGACCCATCAAGCACTTAGATCGCTACCCCTTCCTGCTTCTCCACGTGGGAACCAATGATACTGCCAAGAATGACCTTGAGTGGATCACTGCAGACTACGTGGCTCTGGGAAGAAGAATAAAGGAGTTTGAGGCACAAGTGGTGTTCTCGTCCATCCTCCCTGTGCAAGGAAAAGGCCTGGGTAGAGACCGTCGAATCGTGGAAGTCAACGAATGGCTACGCAGGTGGTGTCGGAAAGAAGGCTTTGGATTCTTCGACCATGGGATGGTGTTCCAAGAAGGAGGAGTGCTAGGCCAAGAAGGGCTCCACCTAACGAAGAGAGGGAAGAGCATCTTCGCAAGCAGGCTGGCTAACCTACTAAGGAGGGCTTTAAACTAGGTTCACCGGGAGAAGGAGACCAAAGCCCTGAGGTAAGTGAGGAATGGGTTCCTGGGAGGAAGCACGAGCAGGAGAGCGTAAGAGGGGAGGACTCCTGCCTCATACTGAGAAAGAGGGACGATCAATGAGTTATCTTAAGTGCCTATAGTGCAAGAAGCCTGGGAAACAAGCAGGGAGAACTGGAAGTCCTGGCACCGTCAGGGAACTATGATGCGATTGGAATAACAGAGACTTGGTGGGATAACTCACATGACCGGAGTACTGTCATGGATGGATATAAACTATTCAGGAAGGACAGGCAGAGCAGAAAAGGTGGGGGAGTTGCGTTGTATGTAAGAAAGGAGTATGACTGCTCAGAGCTCTGATATGAAACTGCAGAAAAACCTGAGAGTCTTTGGATAAAGTTGAGAAGTGTGAGCAAACAGGGTGATGTCGTGGTCGGTGCTATAGACCACCAGACCAGGGGGATGAGGTGGACGAGGCTTTCTTCTGGCAACTAGCAGAAGTTGCTAGATCGCAGGCCCTGGTTCTCATGGGAGACTTTAATCACCCTGATATCTGATGGGAGAGCAATACAGTGGTGCACAGACAATCCAGGAAGTTTTTGGAAAGTGTAGAGGACAATTTCCTGGTGCAAGTGCTGGAGGAACCAACTAGGGGCAGAGCTTTTCTTGACCTGCTGCTCACAAACAGGGAAGAATTAGTAGGGGAAGCAAAAGTGGATGGGAACCTGGGAGGCAGTGACCATGAGATGGTCGAGTTCAGGATCCTGACACAAGGAAGAAAGGAGAGCAGCAGAATACGGACCCTGGACTTCAGAAAAGCAGACTTTGACTCCCTCAGGGAACAGATGGGAAGGATCCCCTGGGAGAATAACATGAAGGGCAAAGGGGTCCAGGAGAGCTGGTCTGTATTTTAAAGAATTCTTATTGCGATTGCAGGAACAAACCATCCCGATGTGTAGAAAGAATAGTAAATATGGCAGGCGACCAGCTTGGCTTAACAGTGAAATCCTTGCTGACCTTAAACGCAAAAAAGCAGCTTACAAGAAGTGGAAGATTGGACAAATGACCAAGGAGGAGTATAAAAATATCATTCAGGCATGCAAGAGTGAAATCAGGAAGGCCAAATCGCACTTGGAGTTGCAGCTAGCAAGAGATGTTAAGAGTATCAAGAAGGGTTTCTTCAGGTATGTTAGCAACAAGAAGAAAGTCAAGGAAAGTGTGGGCCCCTTACTGAATGAGGGAGGCAACCTAGTGACAGAGGATGTGGAAAAAGCTAAATGTACTCAGTGCTTTTTTTGCCTCTGTCTTCACAAACAAGGTCAGCTCCCAGACTGCTGGACTGGGCAGCACAGTATGGGGAGGAGGTGACCAGCCCTCCGTGGAGAAAGAAGTGGTTCGGGACTATTTAGAAAAACTGGATGAGCACAAATCAATGGAGCCGGATGCACTGCATCCGAAGGTGCTAAAGGAGTTGGCTGATGTGATTGCGGAGCCATTGGCCATCATCTTTGAAAACTCATGTTGATCGGGGGAGGTCCCGGATGACTGGAAAAAGGCTAATGTAGTGTCCATCTTTAAAAAAGGGAAGGAGGAGGATCCGGGGAACTACAGGCCAGTCAGCCTCACCTCACTCCCTGGAAAAATCATGGAGCAGATCCTCAAGGAATCAATTATGAAACACTTAGAGGAGAGGAAAGTCATCAGGAACAGTCAGCATGGATTCATCAAGGGGAAGTCGTGCCTGACTAACCTAATTGCCTTCTATGATGAGATAATTGGCTCTGTGGATGAGGGGAAAGCAGTGGATGTGTTATTCCTTGACTTTAGCAAAGCTTTTGATACGGTCTCCCACAGTATTCTTGCCGCCAAGTTAAAGAAGTATGGGCTGGATGAATGGACTGTAAGGTGGATAGAAAGCTGGCTAGATCGTCGGGCTCAACGGGCTCCATGTCTAGTTGGCAGCCAGTTTCAAGTGGAGTGTCCCAAGGGTTGGTCCTGGGGCCAGTTTTGTTTAATATCTTTATTAATGATCTGGAGGATCGTGTGGACTACACTCTCAGCAAGTTTGCAAATGACACTAAACTGGGAGGCGTGGTAGATACACTGGAGGGTAGGGATCGGATACAGAGGGACCTAGACAAATTAGAGGATTGGGCCAAAAAAAACTGACGAGGTTCAACAAGGACAAGTGCAGAGTCCTGCACTTAGAATCAGATGAACAGATGAACTCCTGAGGTCCCTTCCAATCCTGATATTCTATGATTCTAAGGTGTTCCATGATGACTGTAATAATTACAGGGCTCTAAATCAACTGCAGTTACTCACTACAGAAGTTATAGAATTGGATCGCAGCTCTGCTATGATCCAACCAAACTACCCAACTGAATAGCTTGCCAGAAGCCATTTTCTTTAATTATCTAGATCAGGGCTTTTCAGACCCACATGAGGACACTCTACTTATGCACTCTCCTGCCTCTGCACCTGAAATAATTTTCCAATGAATCTGGATGGCCATTTTGCAATGAAGAAGAAAAAATTCACTTTTATATTTTTTATCATAACCTAAAGAGTTACATAAACAAAAAAACGGTTTCAAACCCACAGCTAACGAGCTAAGTTCCTGGCTTACAGCTGGCCAAATGATCTAGACAATTAAAGAATAAAAAAGCCTCTTTGTTGTTCAGGGATTTTAGTCTGGTTAATCAAGAACCTTATGTCCTTGATCTATCTTTATTCTTTTTGGCTTTTTAAAAACACTACTGGCTTTAAAGGCCGCTATGGAAGTATGGCAGCAGCCCATCAGCCATCACAGGCCAGACTTACAAAAAGAAATGTCAGGACAGCAGATTCTCTAAGGAATGCTTAGTAGAAGCCCCTTAACTCACTAAAGGCCAGATGCCATATACTACGCAGCATGTGTTTACAGGCCATTCCAAAATGTTCACCAGGAGAGGGAGTGAGCAGCAAAGAAGAACATGTACAGTGTATTTTGGATACACCAGGCATTCTGGCCCTGATCCAGCACAGCTCTTAAGGCACATGTTTCACTCTGAAGTCAACAGGACTAGTCACACATGTAAAGTTAAACATGTACTTTTGTCCTTTGCTGAATCAGGTCTGCAGCCCATGATATAGTCTCCCACTGCAATTGTGCTTAAACACTATGGACCCAGTCCTGCAGTCGGATCCAATTAGGAAGATCCTACTTGGAGGGAGCCCCCTGGAAGTCAGTAGGGCACTGCGTGGGCATAGGGATCTGCCTATACAGAGCAGCTCGCAAGATAGGGTCTGTAGTGACCAGCAATGAACAAGAGAATGGAATAAATGTAAGGACTCTTTTTAATGCATTTGGATTGTCATTTCTCTCTCATTTATCAGCCAACTCTCCCTTAAACCTCAACACACTTTAATGAACTAATTAAATTTTACACAGCTTCACATTAAAGTGGACAAAAAAGGGGCAGAAGCCAAGGTTACAAAAACATTTGGAGATGTTTTTAAAATTTCCTTTGCAGAACTAACAGTCAACAATTTATCCCCTTAGAAGCCAACAAGAAATAAAATGCACGCATTTTTAAAAAAAAGATGTTTCTATTATATAGTAGAAGGGGGGAAATGATTTACGAATTTCAGCTCAAAAAGTGGCTTGTAGTACAATGACTTTGCCAGGACAACATACCCTGTTCCATACCTAAGTAGTTAAATAGTGCAGAATTGTCAAGTAATATAGCAGCTGCTAACAATGCTGTCACACAAACATTGTTTAGTCAGCAATTGCACCTATATGACTCTCTATACTTGATGAATGCTCAGGTTACCAAATGAAATCTGATACCTTGCTAATGCAAAATGTAGCCTAAATCATGTTGCTTTCTTTCCCCCCACTGACCTTACATTTACTGTCTTTCATAGTTAACCTTCTTGCAATTGCAATATTTACCATAATCCTACTTAGCTCTTTTGAAGGTATTCAAACTCCATTCATAGCACTACTGTTAACTGC
The DNA here is from genome assembly GCF_011386835.1 of Chrysemys picta bellii. NCBI lineage: Eukaryota > Metazoa > Chordata > Testudines > Emydidae > Chrysemys > Chrysemys picta. Next base: position 109,111,706 of record NC_088795.1, on the reverse strand, counting down.
AGTACACTGCACAATGTATTCTGGTTTTCACAAGGCATACAATATGGTTTAAAAAGTACTCTGCTTGTATCTGTCACTTGACCTCCCTAATTTATACCAGCAGCCTCCAGTGTGGCATGGATGCTGTCTTTGTTGAGCCGTTGATCTGTGATAGCTAATACATGCATACATTACTGCTGACATTTAAAAACATTCCTAACAGTTTGTGTGAGTACATAGTAAACAGATGCTATGGGATTTTTTTACCCATTATCAGTCATCTCTGAAGACTGCAGTAAAGTGACAAGGTTGTTTGAGACTCTTCGGTCTAACAGTGAGAGATTTATTTTTAATAGAATATTGATATTATGGCACAAAATGCCATTTGGTGTTTACTTTTTTTTCCTAGAGAGGCAGTTTAGCTTTTTTAAGCTTTAGATACCCTCTGTTATATCTACTACTCTATTTTTTATGAAAAAAGTTAGAGACTTTTATGAACTCTCTGATTAAAGTACCTCCATCTGAATGCAGATTAAAAAGTTCCAACACCTGAGAGCACTAAACCAATGAATATTTATATAGAAAAACAGCAGATGAATGCACTTTAAATCTTCAATGCAAGTCTAGTCATGGGGTTTATCTTATTTTAGGGCTTACTTTTTATTAAAATGAATTCTTGCATATTTACACTACAGAAATAAATGTTATTTGCAAGCACAATACAGTAGAAATCTTACAAATGCATAGCTTTGGTGAAAAGTAAATTCACTCCTCAGACAGATTTATTTCTTTATCAGATACCCGTTTAAGAAGGTTTTTATTGTATTCTAATGGCATAATTTGGTGAACAGTAGATGTATTCATTTTTATGGGCCTGATTCTGATTTCACCCTGAAGCAACTCCATTGACTTAAATGAGATTACTCGTGATTTATATGGATGTAACGGGGTGGGGGGGAGGGGAGGAAGGTGGGGAGAACCCGGCCCTACAAGATTATATATTTGACAGGCAGGACAATTGTGTCCCTCTCCTGGGATACACGATTGCACTGATTTAATAATTTTATTTCTTTATCAGAGATTTGTTTTTAGTGTGCTTCACTACACAGACAGGATTTGTGAAGATTGATGTGCATTAAAATCATTCTTGCAACAAGTTTATTATTGCAATATATGTGGAGGTTTTGGTGTTTGTATTATATACCAGTTAACAGTCACTTGGTGCACCCGACTGCTAAAACTACAAGGGAATTCAATCTGTACCTTTAAATTATAATCTGTCCTTTCAGAACACAATCAAACTGAACAAACACTATCCCCTGAACCAATTAGTTCTAAGAATTGTACAGGACTGCCAGGTCACTCTAAATCCTGATACAACCCAGAACAGAGACTCCAAACTTACCTTGGTCAATAGCTGTAGTAAGAGTAAATATTGTCATTGACCCTGATCACATGGCAAGTAAACCACATCAATAGAAAGGGCATATTATTGCAAACGAAAGTAAATGCTAATTTATGTTCTCAGAATGAAAGATTCCTGGGTCTTTAGGTATATTTTCCTTTATTACTAGAGATTATGCCTCTATGTTCACAACAAAGATTTACCAGTTGCTTGAATCAGAAAAAATATATTGGTTAAAGTGGTTCCATCAAACTTTGAATGAATCCTTGTTTTTTATAGTCAATGTGATCCTCTGCTCCCTCCAGCTCCTGGGTTATATAGAAAGACTTGTTGCAATGTCTCAAAAGCTGTTCCTTTCTTCTTCTATTGTTTTAAAAAAAGAGGGTAACCTTAGAAATAAAATGTTGACAAATCAGCTCGTTGTTTTTTTGTTTTGACGCTTAAAAACTCCCTTTGATTGCTGCCTTTTTGACATTTTGCATAGGAAATATGTTTGTATGTTCACAGTGCTATTGAAACAGCAATTAGATCACCATATTCCAGCTGTTACAAGGTTTTGTAATGTATTTTCCAATAAACATTTTCAAGAACAGAACTATTTTACTATAAGTCAAGCAGATACTTTGGATTTTTTTTGTTAAAGCTTTTTTCCCCTTAAGAACCATATTTTCTTGTGTGACATTGTATGAGAATTCTTTTTAACATTGCTATAGTTTGCAGTATTTATGTTTCATACAAATGACCAAAAAAGGCAAAATTCTCAGAAGTGACAAGTGATTTTGGGAGCCATCAATTTGGGAGCTCATCCTGAGATATCTTGGGGCCTGATTTTCAAAGAAAGACTCAGACTGAACATCAAAAATGGAGACACTCAAAATCACTAGTCACTTTTGAAAATATTTGTTGGCATCTCTTGAAGTAAGTTTTTAACACTTTCGGTAACTCTTCTTTGATTTTTTTTAGCTCTGCTGTTTTACTATATTTCCTGTATACATTGTTACATAAATTCTTCTACCTTGAACAACTGTTGTTAAAATCTATCCATCTTCCCTATATTGCCCACCAAAGCATCTACAGTCAGGTTGGGACACAAAAATTATAACTTCCATTGACATCAATATGACTTCCATTTATGCAGTAGAACAAGGGCATTACATGCAAAGGTGATCAGATAAATGCTCAGATACAATGGAGAAGAGCGTTAGTTTATGAACCTGGATATAATGGAGAAACGTGCTAATATATGAACCTGGATGGATGGATAACTAGATCCTCAGATGGTGTCAACTAGAGTGTCTCTCTGGAAGTCAATGGAGTTATGTCAATTTACACTAGTTGAGGATCTTACCCATAGCATGTACCAAACAGCTGAATTTTGCCCTAACTGAGGAGCACATAAGAGGGTTGAAATCACTCTCTTACTTTATCTAAACTACTGTTTGTTCTGTCTTTTTTGTCTTGCTTTAGGACATTAAAAAAGTAATACGTTCTTATTTGTACAACACTTCATTGTGTGCTTACAGACTCATGCATTTGAACATTAAAATGTTGTGTATGTTTTCTCACTACCTCAATACTGTGCTATGAGATAACATGAAAATTTTTGCTACTCCTGCCTTATACTAATGATAGAAAACCTACGACCCATCTTTTCGTACAAGATTGCAAAATGTCTAATTCTGTATAGAGCCTGTGAATTGCTACTGATCTAATAGATTTATCTTATGTGTTTTGATTGATCATTTTGAATGTAATATACACTGAGGGGATCAGAATATTGATTTTTTTTTTATCGTTATTGGGGGTAACTGGATTCTTTCTCCAGATGGCAAGAGACTCCACTTTTTATCTGGGACTATCACAGGTAAAAAGGGTTAGATAATGAATTGTTCCAAGAGATGAGAATATTGCGACAGGCACTAAACATCCGTCTCACTTTCTTACACTATTTCAAGCTTGATTATCAACCATTTTTCTCTGGTGACAGTTCTAGACTGAAGGATTTTTAATTTGTATGTTTCCCCTAATCATTCTAATAAGAAAATTATGTTCAAAAATCAGCACTTAATTTGTAAATATATCTCTTTAGACACACACAAAGTCAATGTAACTATTTTAAAGTAAATTAATTTAAATGCCTTTTAGAAACAAAAAGTTGTTCTGATATTTGATGAGGACTGGAAAATGTATTGAACAAATGACTTTGATGGAGTTATACCAGGGATGGATTTCTCCCAATGTGTCCTCTGCCCTAGGCCCAAGTTTCAAGCATTGGGTCAAGATTTCTGAAAGTGACTAGTAATTTTCAGAAAGTGCTGAACACCTGCCCTCTAGAAAGCAAGCCCCTTCAAAGTGTCTCGTATTGGGCACACACAAAAATTGATGTACCAAAATCACTAGTCACTTTTGAAAATCTTGGCCTGGGTACTTAAAGTTAGGCACCAGATTTGAAAATTGTGACCATTTAAGTTTCAAGTGGTTCATATAAGCATATAACCACACACATCAGCCATTGTGTTCAATGTTGTAAAATGTTACAAAAAATGAATGCAGGTGGCGACAGCAGACTAAGAGAGATATGAAGGGGAAATGCAGCATGTGGAACCGGCAAACCTAGAAGATGGAGATTTGGAATTGCATTCCAAAAAGGACTTGCGAGTCACTGAGGTAAAAGGGAGATTACTTCTCTTCCAGATAGCTGGTGCAGATACAGAAAAAAGAGGAAGCTGGGGATTAACCAGAGGCCAGAATTAGCAATGCAGTGGGAGCAAGTTCAGGTATAGGGAAATGCTGTGTGAGATCACTGAGATAAAGCGAGAATTAAATACACAATAATGACAATATTGAATCTAAGTCAAAGACATAGTTAAACAAGTTTATGACATTTAATTTAAAGGGCCACCAGCAAATAATAGTCCCAAAAGGAGTATTATATTGGTGGGCTTGAAAAGTAGCTGGCAAACAAACAATATGAAGTTCCTGGTTTGCTTTTCATGTTCCAACTCCAGTCCACTGAAAGTCAGAGTTGTCACAAACAAAGGGTGAGACCAGATGTGGGATCACACAGCTGTTTGGAGAAACTTTCACCAAAAAGCAATAGCCTCTTCTTTGGCTGCACCTCCAACTGACAGTATTTAGTAAAACAAATGTTAACACAAGATTAAATAACTGGCGCATATAAATCATAGGTGAGGATTGACTTCCTTAGTTTAGAACAGATCAACGTGTCTAACATGGAGACTAGTGAAAGGGAGAGCAGCAAACACCACCTGAGGTGGAGGCATTCTAAATACAATGAGCTGGAGATGCCAAGTCATTTGTGCCCTTCTTATTCTCATTGAATATCAGCATAGATCACCCACAGGATGAAAATGTTACAAGAAATGTTCTAGTTTTCTGCCTGTTCTGGGAGGGAGCACCCACTCCAGCCTTTGAAAGGAGTAGCAAGGAACACTTCTCACTGTGCTTTCTCCCCAATGCCTCTAGAGGCACCACTTCTCTGTTGGTGCTCCTTCTCTCCCTCTCCACAGCTGGGTTATGCCCCTTAAGATGCATAAGTTATCCAACAGTCTGTAGATATTGTTAAGCTGCTGGCATCTGGGGGACGGGACCCAGAAGCAGCATGGAAAAATGTCCAACTGCAGTGAACACAGCTTGATTTTGTATTAACAGTGAATACAACTTACATACTCTTACCCAACAGCAAAGTTAAGATCTCTTACAAAAGGAGAGATTTCACATTACTAATTATGATTTCTATTAAATCAACACCTACAAGCCTCAACGTTTGTACTTTGCATTGTATAAACACACAATGAGAAGCAGTCCCTCCCTACCCTGGAAGAGTTCATACAGACAAAGGGTGGGAAGGGAAGCAGAGGCAGATAGAGGGGGAGTAACTTGCACAAGGTGATAGAGCTGGTTAGTGGAAGAGCCAGGATTAGAACCCTGATGTCTGGACTTCCAGTCCTTTGCTGTAGCTACAGGACCACACTAATGACTGGGACCAAATTTACCGTTACTAGAAAGATAACTTTAAGGGATAATTCAACTGCTTCTTTTTATGGATAACCTAATATAAGCAGAGATCATAAAAGGGTCTGTAGGTGGTTATATAGCCCTCTGTGAACTGACAAGCTGCAGAGGACAAAAGGCAATGTTTAAAATCTACATGTAGAGATCAAATCTGGGTGTGCTTGAGCACGTGTCTTGTTATATGAACTACTGCATTTCCACACATGTTCACAATAGATGGTTTTAGAAAACATGAGGTGATGTGCTACCACACAATTCAGGCCAAGATTGAACCCATAATATGTAAAAAACAGACAGAGTGACTGCCTGGTTGCACTTCAGAAGTGATTTATTATCATTCAAACGCCCTCAACCAGAAGTGCAAGCATATTAGAGTTACAGTAGGCTAAGAGGTTATTTTAAAGTTTTCTTCTCATCTTTTGGAAAAGATCTATTGTAAATTCTGTGTCTGACTTCCTGACAATTATGGGATATCACCAAGTTATGGCCATTTCTATCTCCATCAGGTTTTTAAATGATTATTCAGGCTTTTGTCACATCAAGGTTAGATTATTTGCAACTCCCTAGTGATTTACATGTCTAACATTGCATAGTAATTTAGCACAGATAACAAGACAATGTTCTTTGTGAAAAGGGGGTTGTTCTTAACACATTTCACCCAGTCTGAATCTACTACTTTGGTTCCCAGTTAAACAAAAGTATTGATTTTAAAATTGCTCTTTTAACCTACAAGGTACTACCTGGCCTCAGTCCAGCATTTCTTAACTTTTTTTGTTCTTGGGTGTACACTCAGGGAAATCTCTCACTTGCCTTAAGATTCACTTGCAAGCCTTATGGAGTAACAGCTTTTACACAATGGTATTCTCTTCCTTTAAAAAATGAAGACTGAGATGATAGTACATCTTGTGTTAAATATAGGTTAAACGGCTTTAATTTTATTGCTCTGTCCTACTGTTTAAAGAACTTTGTGACAATGTTCTACATTCCACTATTGTTTTATTATCAATTAGTTATATTGTATAAAATACCCAATTATGTACTGTATGAATGATAATATAACATAGCTGTGTATGGTGGTAAGGACATTTAAAAACGCCAAGTTTTGCATTACAATTTACTGTATGACAAAAGGACTTCTGGCTGTCCTTTCAATACCTACACGCTCAGATGGAACCTGCAAAGAGCTGATGCAAAACTCAAAGGTAAAGGAAACCTTATGCAACTTTAATCTCTCAAACACCGATTTTTCCAGACTACCAACAAAATTAACGTTTAGAAGGACATTAAATACAAGGAGCCAAATTCTGCCTTCATTTTCTCTGGACTTACACTAGTGTAACTTACTTTGGATTTACATCAGTGAAACAAAGTTCAGAGTTTGGCCCAGTATTCTCCAGTAGTCTCTAGACCAGGCAGCTGCCCTCACAGCAGGGCCGGCTCCAGGCACCAGCTGAGCAAGCTGGTGTGTGGGGCGGCAGATTGTTGGAGGCGGCATTTTGCCCAATCCTAGGATGGCACGGCCGCTTTTTTTGTTTTGTTTTGTTCTGCTCCGGCCGCCCTGTAGGGGGCGGCGGCGCGGAGGACCAGAGCGCCCTGCAGGGCAGTCCTCTTCCTTCCCTCCCTGCCAACCAGAGCAGAGCCCTAGCGGCAGGAGGCGGCGCAGCGGGAGGGGCTGCGTGGCAGCGCCCCTGCTGTAGCCCTGGCTGCCCCCTTCTCTCTCCTGCCCACTCCCTTCCCTCCCCGGCCCCCAGCCAGTCCCCCTGCACCCGCACTCCGGCCACGCTGCTGGTTTTTTTTTTTTTTTTTTTTTTGCTTTGCCATTCTGGCCGCCCCGTTTTTTTTTGTTTGTTTTTTTTGCTTGGGGCGGCCAAAAAGCCAAAACCGGCCCTGCCTCACAGTATTAGATATGGATACCAATAGAAACCATTTCAGGTAACCTGGGCCTTCTCTGTTTTAACTTCTGTATTACATTCCTGAACACATTCATCTTGGCACTCAGTCACCTGAAAAAAAGTCCAATGATCTGAATGCCTGGAGCAAAACACAGAGTTCTCTTGTTTAAAAAAAAAGGTAAAGCCCTGGACTTGGTTATGAACCCCAACTACAGGTGATCCACTGAAAATTAATGGGTCAGTATAATTCCACTCCTCTCCTCCCCCACCCACCCTGGAAGGTCTACTAGTCTAGATAAAGCAACATGGGAAATGAGACAGAAGAATCTGACAGCCTAGTAGAAGGATATCCTTAGATCCTTAATCACTGATCATATTTATTGCAGTGGTGCCTAAGGGCTGCCCAAGAATGGAGCCCCATTATGCTAGGCACCGTACAACACGGTATCAGACAGTCTGTGCCCTAGAGAGCTTGCAATCTAAATAGAGAAGAAGCACACAGGGTGGGGGAAGGGGTAGAACACACAAGCAGAGTGTTCGATGTGATGGTGGCAAATGTCATGTTAGTTGCACAATTTAGTTTAGTGGGACGGGATCGGTTAAATAGAAAGAAAAGTGAAGGGAGAGGGGATGTTGGAAGTAAGAGGGTTAGGGAGACAGAAGAGAAGAGGGGGGGCAGGTATGGAGTGAAGGTGAGATGAAGAAATTGTAAGGGAGAGGATTGGAGCCATAGTGGAAAGAGAGCCTGAGACGTGAAGCCTGGTATAAGGGGCCTGGTCTGAGGCCTAAGGCCTGAACTAAGGTATTCAGACCCTGTTAGTATGAAAAAAGTTAGCAAAAGTTAAGCTACAAGCAAAAGTCAGGCCCTGTTACAAAACATGCCTACTTGCAAGTTCACAGAAGCGGATATTGCAAAAACTCTGCACAATTCTGGATTTGAGGGTGGGGGAGTGCTGAGGGAGGGGTGGTCCCAACAGGGCCTCATTTTACTTCCTCCCTTCTTAGAGAACCTTAATAATTCTAATAGGAGACATTTGGCTGTTGAAGAGATCTCAGGGGGTATGTTCTATCAGAAAGCTGCATTATATGCCAATAAACTAAAAACAGGTGTGCTCATTAATGGGGAAGTTCTAACTAAGGAAAACAGAAACTCTCTTCATATGCAAGTGCCAGTGATGAAAATGTGACCCTTGGAACTTGTATATTCCTGTTCGCTTCACACTTCTTGTTGGAACACCTGGGATAAGAGAGAATTGTCTGGTGACTAGCAGAATCTTCTTGAAGGGAAGAAAGCTTCTGCTGCTTAACGTGATTTTCTATAATCTGTCCCAAGCAAGATAGGCTGTTTTTTTGCAAGCCATATTGAATAAAATTTCAGATAACAGAAAGTCTGAAAGGAGTCTGGAGAGCTCATAGGCAAGCTAATCGTTAAGCACAGATTCTGGACAACCATTACAGGCAATAGAAGATGCTGAGCTAGGATGCTTTTATGAGCTACAGAGAGAAGGGAAGTGAGAGAGCCAGAGAAAAGGAAGAAAGAAAAATCCCTTGTTCCTGTGGGCTGCTATATCAATGATAATGTTGGCAAAGTAGCTCTAACAAGTGAGAGTCTGAAAGGAAACTTTTAAAATGAATGTAAATGTCTTACAGAGGGATGAGAAGTATGAATCAAGTCCAGAAAGCACAGGGAAATCCCTGGATGGAATGCTGGATCTGAATGATGAGCTTCTATTTCAAAAAAGCTAGTTACATTGCATCATAGAAGTACAGATTTAGAAGGGTCATCTAGTCCAGTCCCCTGCATTCAAGGAAGAATTGCATAATAACTAGACCATCCCTGACAGGTGTTTGTCTAACCTGTTCTTAAAAACCTCCAATGAGGGAGATTCCAAACCTCCCCATGGCAATTAATTCCAGTGCTTAACTATCCTGACAGTTAGGAAGTTTTTCCTAATGTCCAACCTAAACCTCCCATGCTTCAATTTAAGCCCATTACTTCTTGTCCTAACCTCAGAGGTTAATGAGAACAATTTTTCACCCTTATCCCTGTAACAATCTCTTAGGTACTTGAAAACTATCATCATGTTCTCCCTCAGTCTTCTCTTCTCCTGACTAAACAAACCTAATTTCTTCAATCTTTCCTCATAGGTCATGTTTTCTAGACCTTTAATCATTTTTGTTGCTCTTCTCTGCACTCTCTCCAATCTGTCCACATCTTTCCTGAAATGTGACACCCAGAACTGGACACAATTCTCCAGCTGAGGACTAATCATCACAGAGTAGAGTGGAAAAATACTTGAGATCATACACAAACCTAAAGTATATGAACTTTTTGACTACCTTAAACTGGATGTAGTAAATGCCTTGGGTCTTTGACTTGCAGTAAGCAAGTTAGGTTGTTCCAGATTTAGGACACTATTTAGAACTCAAATATTCAAAATAATGAAAAGGGGCTAAGAGTAAAAGCCAGTCCTAATATCAACACTCTGCTCCCTTACTGAGATCTCTTCACTTGTGTCCCTATTCATTGTGACTTTTTCTTTCATGCTGTCCCTTATGACCAGAACTGCCTCACTTATGTGGTGTGCCATACAACCAACTCTTCTCCTTCAAATCCTTCCATAAAACTCTGCAAAATCTTTCCATAATAATCCATCAAAGAAATGGAAAAAGCCAAAACCACACCGGAACCTTTATCTGATCTCACACTGCCCTTTGGGGTTATAGCATATTTGGGGGACTGACCTCCTGAGAGGTGTTCAGCTCAATGCCTGTCAAGATCATACCCCTATGCTGAAAGCCCTTGGAGTTGGAAACGTCTTCTTATGTCAAATACACAACCTCAAAAACACTGATGGACTCAAAATTAACAAATAAATACACAATCCTCTAGAACAATATGCAAAACACAAAAGCGCTGGCAGAGACTGAGCCACTCCAAAAAGAAAATGAATGGTCTGTCTCACTATTGGAAACTTTCTTGAAATGATCATTGTACAACATCTAAAATTTAGAAAAGTGCCAGTGGAGAAAAGAGGGATTTTAATTGCATTTCTTCCTCAGTTGGAAGAAATATCTGGGAATGGAATGGAAGAACTGAGAATCAAAGCTACAGTTGCGAACATACAGCCTTTCTCCTTTTCTATGGGAGGAACATGACTGTTGGATATTACTTTCATCTTAGATAATTTTGTCTTAATAAGGAACAGGAGCCAAGTAGGACCACCAAGACCACAGCAAACCTGTGACAGAGGATGAAAAGGTGCCCCCAAGGAAGTTACTTAAATCCTGCCCTCATCAATTGAAATGGGAAAAAGACAATGCTACAAATACTACATTTTCCCCCAGGGTCAGATACTATACTTTTCCATAAAACAGTTAAGTCACAAACAAGAAATAAAACATTGTTATGTACTCAACAGATTTTACCTGCATCTAAATCTTTTTTTTCCCAATGACTTACAGAAAATCTAAGGATATGGTACTAGGTACTGTAATTCATTGATTCCTAGCAGAATGAATGAATATCCTTCAAAAAAATCCTTCAGAAATATTGAGGGCCAGTGACTATTGGTACCAAACAGTTTTACAGATCATAGTAAATCAATAACTCATAGAAGGCATGACAGATACAGAATATCCTTACTTTAGATGGAAAACAAATTGTGAATTATGATTCTTAAATCGATAAATATCTAACAAATCAGCAACACAAACAAGACAAGAGAACTTTATTTCATCTTCAATCAGAGAGTAAGCAAATGTACAGAGCTGGGTTGTTTTAAAGGTAAAATAGCTCCCATGCTAATTTTCTACCCATACAGTAACAGCAACTATTTGCATTTCAACATACCCTTCCTCTCTCACTCTTATCATATTGATATTCATAAAGCTCTCAAGCCTAGGTTACAAGCTGTTAAATTTGTTAAGCTATTGCTATTTTTCTTTTTTATTAAAAGTGAAAAATGACAATAAAATGCTTGCAAAAATCAATACACTTTACAGTGACAGCTCCTTTTATTTTGTATTTATAATAATAGAAAAAATATGTAAAAATGTCAGCAAAAATGGATGGGATTCAAGTGTTAGAAAATGTAAAGGGCATGTAAAGATTTTTGCATTGCACATACAAGGGAAACTCTCCCCACTTGGAAAGCGGAAGGAAGATGGATCTTAACATACATTATTATACAGGCATTTGTATGGAATTTATCATGGGAGTATCCGTGGGCACCACATTTTACATTAAGGCAGCAAACAATCAGGGAGAAACCAGATTCTCTTGTCTATATACATGAGTATAGGTTGAATGGATGCATTTTATTTCCAAGCACAAGGAATGTTTTTGTTGCTAATTTTTGTGCATCAGATCTCTGTGCATTCTGGTTGCCTTTGACATTGCCTGATGTTAGAAGTCATTATAATAATACCCTGCATTCGTATATCATCATTCAATAAAGGATCTCAAAGCTGTTTTCAAGTAAGCCTCACAAACTTCCATGAAGGACAGCAGGTGCAAACTGTGTTCCATCTAAAGTAACAGTATTCTGTGTCTGTCATTCCTGTCTGACATGTGGAGAAATGGAGGCAGAGAAACTAAACAATATGCCCATTTTCAGAATTTGCTTGATTTCCTGGCTCGCGGTACCATGCTGTAACCATTAGACCATCCCTCCCTTTAAAAAAAAGTGATGTTCAAAAACTGAAAACATATGTAAATATGTAATGCCATGTTCTATGCAAGAAATTCCCACTGACATCATGGTAGTTGTATGAACAGATTAAGGACAGTGTATAGTTTCTGCTTTGGAGTATGGCCTCTTTCTGTCTCGGTGCCTTTGAAAACTATCATTTGTGAGCATGGGGTGTAGAATGACAGGTGAGATTCTTAAGAAAAAAGAGAAATAGCCTCAAGAAAAGCAGATGGTCTTATTTTTATGCCATGATTTAGGAACATGCATTATTACTGATTTATATTGCACTTTTGCAAGCATCAAGGTGCTTTACAGAATCATACACTGCAGCCTCTATTTCCTCTATACCATGAAAAAATATGCAAAAGGGAAGAATTTATGTGAATAGATCGGCAGCAGTAAAGTCACAGAAGTTGTATCAGATCATCATCCCCGCCATTGTATCCACACAAAAGAATATCAGAGAGTATAGCCAGAAATTCAAATATACATTGCAGATATATGGGTATTAGTCAGACTTATTCATTTTCTGGGCCTCTGCACAGCATTGTTTTATTACACATGAGGATCCAAATTTCTTTCTGTTGTAAACTTAACACCATTTTTCTGAAGTGTGCAACAAAATTAACATCATTTGGTCTCGTATACTAATAAGGGTCATTTCACCAAGCACAAAACAGCAGCCAAAATTGGGATGGAACAGAGCAGCTATCCCAACGCCAGCAACAGCAGCAGTGATCTCATTAGTTTTTGTGGAAAATTTAGTAAAAATCTGATGGTACATATGGCCCACAGTTTTGTAATTCTCTAAAGCGTCTTGATGTTTGTGAGGTGCCAAATTATTTTAAAATCTGCAGGAATAGAAAATGATTGACCTGCTTATTTGAAACAAGTGAATCAAGATTTTATATTTTCTTTCCAGTCACCCAAATATGTTCTACTGGAAACTAGTTATGAACCAACACATGCCTTGAGAAAGAGTGGTTTTGAGTTGTTCTGGATTTCCCCCCCCCCCCCTTCATGTTTGCTTGCCACAATGTGTATTATGGTTTGTACTTCATTTAAAAAATCTGGAAGAAAGCAGAGATATTATTGTACTCTACATTACCCAATTACCCTTTTTAAACCAGACACATTTGTCATTGCTGGAAAAATAAGTGTCTGATACTTATCATATTCTCACATATTTCACCCGGTATTATTTCTTTTAAAATGTGGGGTGTTTTAAGAGTCCTTTTTATTATTTATTTGATCTGTCTGCAAGTGTCTGTGCATGTGCTGTATGTCTTGCTGGGGGAATAAGATCATTGGCCATGAGGGTCAAATTCCAATCTGAAATATGTACTGTTTGCTGAATATCTTATATACTCTGCTCCTGTGCATGCCTGCACAAACCCAGCAGTAGTGAATTGTGGTTTTGGAGCTGCACAGACAGGAACAAAATTCTGCTCTCAGATTCACCTGGCAGACCTCATCTCCAATATTCTAATTTTCTGTATTTACAGATCTTCCATCCTATATTGACACGGATGCCAATGGGTGTTAACTGGTCATGTAAGGAGAGCCTGATACTGGGACTGTAATCTGCCAAGGGCCTCTCAGGGAAAGCTTTTACCCTACACACTGTATATTCAAGCAACATATTGGTTTGTTCTGACTGTGAATCTGATGGGAGAGAACATCATAAACTCTAGGTTACAAGGAGAGATCTGAAAGAGGTTGTATAGCCTATGGGATGGAAAGACTAACTCCAGGTATAGTGGGAAGCAGGGGAGAAAGTCCAGAAATACTCATGAGAGTATTTGTATACCTGTGCTACTAAACATGGGGAAGAATTCTTCTCAGACCATATGGCAGCTCTTGACCTTGGGATCCGACAGAGCTTTGAACTCTGCCTGTCTGGCCTGTGAGTGCTGCTCTGATCTCTAACTCCGCACAATATGAAAGCTGACATGCCAGCCCAGCATTCCCCTGACCTGAATCAGGAAGGGAATGCAGTTACTCAGAATTACAAATGAAATCTAAAAATCGCCATATTTAATTTAAAAAATAATAATAAATAAAACAATACAGTATCTTGGTTTTATCTGAAATGTGTAGCTTGGGAACCATGCTTTAGAAAATGAAAACATTTTCTCCTTTGTTTAGTTTCCCAGGTCCCAACATTCCAGCCTGGCAGAAGTAAGGTGTCCTTGGTTTGTTTGTTCACAGGTCTTTCAAATAAGCATTTTTCACCAAGTTTTGCATTAATCACTGTGCTGCTAGTCTAAGCCAAAAGTCTGTATTCCTTGTCCTCCAAAACTCCTTTCTATTTCACATTCTTAGAACAGTCCTTATAGTGGTTACATAGTAAACATTTTCAGTTACAAAATTACAAATGTCCAGAGGGCAAGGTATCAGCAACCCTAGTGGAACCCATTTTAATGACAGGAACATTATACACAATATTTCTAACTTGCTGTATTTAACCCATTTGGTCCAGTACAGAAAATGCTGCCAAGCCTTCAGAAAACGGAGACCCGACTGATATGTGACGTTGTCTGATCAAGCTCCCCTGCCTTATCAGATAAAGAATGAGGTGCTTCAAGGAGAAAGATCTGTAAAGACAGTAACTTGAGCTCCCTAGGGATCTGGGTTGTTTCCCCCCATATCATAGGTTCCCCCCATGCTTATGTTTTTAATAGCCAAGCTCCCTCTATTTCCTTCACATGTATCCCAGTTATGGATAGATTACTTCTTCCTCTGTTCTTCTCCATAGGCGTACCAAACCCACCCCCAGCTGACATACCGCAGGAGTTTCAGGTAAGGTACGGTCACAGACTGAATACTGAATGCTTCAGCCAGAGAGTTCCTATCTGAATGGCTTTGCAGGGGACATTACTAATTGCTATCACCATTTTTATTGTTGCTGGCATTGAATCAGCTCAGCAGAAAGGACTAATGAAAAACAGTATCAATCACTTCTCAAAACAGGCTGGTGCATTATTATAGTATGATAAGTTCAACTGCAGATCACATGCATTTTCTGTCTTTGACCAACCTGCATGAGTCAATTCTCTATAAATTCACAATATATATTAGAACACAGAATTATATTTTAAGTGGATTTCACATATTGCTTCTCTTCATTCTAAATGCTGACGATAAAAGTTTACCACTTTGCTATTGCAGTCTTTTCCCCATATAATAAGATATGAATAGTCTTCACTACCCTTTATTGCCCCTTAAGCAACCTGGATGGAAAAACTAAAGACCAACTGTGCCTGAGCACTGAACTTGAGGGAAAAAATATATCAGTGAGCATATTTTTAATTACAGTGGTTTCAGCTAACAATTTCCTGAAAATGCTTCAGTAGAGAAAATGACTGACAGGGACAGCAAGGTGCTTGTTGCAACCTACTTAGGGAGTAGATAAGAAGCATCCTTTGTACTGCATGTGGCTTAAACAAATAAATTACAGTCTTGATAACCTTTTGTTTCAGTTTTGTGCCATTTGCACTGCTTTAGTTAGGTTGTGTCACTCCCAGTATAAATCTTCACTTGCAAGGCTTTATAACTAAGCTATAAAAATGTGCTCTGGGCAGAAACTTAGAAAAATTTAACACAATAAGAGCAAGGGAAAGCCTAAAAATAGACCTCAGAGGCAATATAATTTTTAAACCCCAGTTCCACTTTTTGTCATGTCCACTCTGGTAAGAAAACAGGGGAGAAGAGGGAGGTTCATTTTTGAGAGATAATGATGATGGCTACTATGTAAAAGTGAAGACCTAATCTTATTGTCAAAGCTCATGAAAGTGGTTCATGGAAATGGGATGGTCACCAGATCTTCCATAAGGGTGAAGGAGATTTCAAATAAGAAAGGATGAGGTATTCTGAAAAATGTGGAGTGAAGTTCAACCTTTAGGTGATTTTTTTTAGTTTTAGAAAGCCATCCCAGCAGTTGAGTCATCCCCTTACTATGTAAAGGTAAGAAGGCATTATTATTAATTATTATGATTATTAATCATTCAGATTGAAATAGCTCCTGCTTAAAGTCTATCAGAATTTGTTGAGTCTTGCAATCAGAATATTGCAAGCTGGGACTGGGAAGACAGACTGGTAGTCATTCAAAAGTCATCATTTACCATTTTGGGATACCTATGATGATATCCTATTTACCTATGTTTACAAAATGAAAACATGTATGTAACTACTGGCAAATGTTTGCCTTTTAATGGTAATCACTGTGGCATTGAGCTGTGATCAGGATTACTTTATAACACTAGTCAAAAGAAGCCCACATATCCCATTACAGGAGCCTATTCCCATTGCACTGGTGAAAGGACAGCCTCCTAAGTGTGAATACTCATTGCATAACACAACACACCAATACCATAACATTTGCATCAAAATACAGTCATGACATAGTTAAGGTTGATTTCACTCAACTTTCTGGCTTACAACCTATTAAACACCCATTGAACATGTTGGACCAAATTCTGCTCTCACCTACACCAGAGTAAATGAGAGCGTAATCCAGTTTATGGTGTGTATTAACTTTCTTTAGAAATAAGTATAAAATATTAAATAAACCTACAGCTTTTGTTTAAAATTATAAAACTAAAATGTACATGAAATTGAAGTATTTCAATGTCTCATTCCTTTGCAGTACTGGAAACTCAGGGTATGGGTACACTGCAGTAAAACTCAGGCAGCTGGTCCATGTCAGCTGACTCAGGCTAGTGGGGCTTGGGCTGTGGGGCTATAAAATTGCTGTGTAGACAAGACATTCAGGCTTGGGCTGCAGCCTCTGGGACCCTGTGAGGGGGGACAATCCCAGTGTCCAGCTCCAGTCTGAGCCCTCGTGTCCACACTTCAATTTTATAGCCCCAGAGCCCAAGCCCTAATACAGGCCAGCCATAGGCGTTTTAGTGCAGTGTAGATATACCCTCAGGATCATTCAATTGCAATATGTAGGGGGGAAGTAAAATTTATTTCAGTTCTACTAATGTAAGTTGTCTTTATAAACACATAGAAGGGAAACAAATTCTTATCTTCAGAGTATTTAATGTGGGGTTTTTTGTACCTGGGAGGAGCAGGAATTTTAGGTGGTGGCTGCCAAATTTAATGATGATAGGTGCTGATGAAATGTCTCAGCATACCCCAAAGTTATGCAAAATAAAGAACTACTTATTTGAATTGCATCCAATTCTCTATCTTCAGGGCAATCCAAGAGAAGATTTGTTTGAATGTTTTTCATTAAATGCCGTCGTGCCATACTAGATAAGAGATTCTATTTGAAATAGCAGCCACTTCCAATTTTTCCCCCCAAAATAAAGGAGGGTTTATCAATTCCAATCATTCTTATCCAGAATTAGTTGTCAAGTTTCAATAGCTGGCATGGATCTGACAACATAAATTTAGCACCAGTGTTGAATGACTAATACAACCTTGTGGAACATGCCTGAATATATAGGCCTGCTGGGGTTGACCAACTACATTTAAAATATCAGCACTTTTATGTTACAGTTCCTATTAACAACAGTTGGCTGATATTAGATGTATTCAGATTAAGCATCAATTTAAAAAAGTATTATCTGTTTGAAAAATCTGAAAAGTAGGTAGCAATTCTCTCTCTCACACGCACACCGTCTTAGGACTGCATTACTTTGACTAACAGAGAATGCTATTTATTCTCTATTGTGTAAAACAAGAATTACACATATCTGTATGTGTTCATACCCTGCTGTACTGTGTTTCTTAATTATTATTTTTCATTTGTGAAATGGTATCACCTTCAGGCCCTAACCAAAATCAGGTGCTTATTGTGCTGGGCACAGATCAAACCAGAATAACTAGCTCTACCCACCAGCATCAGTAGACAAGATAGACAAAAAAGTGTTAATTTCATAATTTTACAAATGGAAAACTGAGGCACCGAGCAACTAAGCAATTTGCCCAAAGTTATAAAGGCAGTTACCAGCAGTGCTGTGAATTAAACCCAGATCTCCTGAGTCCCAGACCAGTGTCTTAACCAAAAAACCAACCTAATAGTAATGCTGATATCTAAAAAGGACTCACTGAACCAGTTTAAGTAAGTGTGAACTAGTTAAAATGCTGAACCGCTCATAGCTAACACTGATAAAAGTTAAAACCATGTTTCAGCCAGTTAAAAAACAGCATGGAAACAAAACCAATCTGGTACTGAACTGTGCTTCTCAGTGAGCCAGTCAACTTAGAACAACAGGGTCTCTGAGCCAATAAGAATAATGTTGCCCCAAAATAGTAGTCAAGCACTAGCCTCTGTGTTGCTAGCCTCTGTTGCACCAATGCCTCTGTGAATTTCTGGTTGTCTGGTTGGATCTTCCATTGTTCACTTCACAGTACGGTATTTTTTCATTCATCAATATAACAATAAACTCCTGGTAATAGGATGTTGTTACTAGAAACTGATTTCTCGCTTTCAAAATAAACACAACGACTTCACCTCACTTTGTTTTTATAGTACAGTAGGAGATCTTCATCCTGTCAGGTTTTATTTTCCTCCCACTGACATTATCTCTTAATTAAAAGAAAAAATAAATAGACAGATTCAACCAGGTGCTATGGCTGATATGAAGCACAGTTCCATGAAAAAAAATGTCAAGTCAGACAACAACTGAGTTTGCACGGCAGTTGATGTTTGTTGCAAACCACAGTCAGCAGTAAGTGGGGTTGGCTGGCTTTTTCTTTTTCTTTTGTTTTTTTTTTGTTGTTGTTGTTTTTTTAAAATGAATCTGAGTTTTAAAATTCCAGTTAACAGCGCATCACAGTAATGGCTGCAAAGAACCATCTCTGTTCTCCTTGTGCAGTGGGTGTGTAGAGATTTTGCATTTCATACATCATTTATGTCATTCATGCAGATCTAGTATTTCCATCGAGTCCTCCCAATCTGCAGCAGCACCCACCACCTGCCGCACACTGTGCAGAGTTGGGAGTTTGACTTTAGAACTTTTTTGAAGAACTTGGGGGAGGGGTATGTAAAAAACAACAACCACCCACCACTTTGAAAGATCTTTGTTTTTAACTAAAACACTGCAACATTTCAATCAGCTGTGAACAAATCTCTCTTAAATCTATTAAGTTCAGTATATACTAATATATTATGAGTATTAAATATCCAGACATTTCAAACCCAAACTATGAAATGTGCAGTACTAAATCTTTTTGGGCACATCACATAATTTTGGCTACATTGTTTGAGTTGTTCCCGAACCACTATTTTACAAAATTCAACATGCAATTAAAATAAATACACCTATTGATAACCTGGGGAAAAGAATATTGTATTCATTCATGAATACATCAATACCAGAAAAATGATGACAAGTTGGAGGAACAAAGAACAGCAACATGAACAATTAAGGGCTGGACATATGAGGAAAGATTTAAAAAGATCTAAATCTGTATGGTTTGGACAAACAGTTACTAAAAGATGGGATATAAAAGCTACTTACAAATATTTCAAGAGTATGAACAATTACAAGAAGGGAGAGGAATTGTTTACACATTTGAATAAACAGAAACAGATCATGTCAGGATACTTGGATCTCAGGAATCCAAGTCCTGTGCTTAGTGGGAACTTGAATGCAGTAGTGAGTCAGACACATTGCAGGAGGTGGCAAAGCAGCTAATGGCAGCTGCAAGCTGTTTGTTGGGGTGAACTTGGCTACTTCACTTGGGAAGCAGATCAAGGACTCAGACATACGAGAAAGGCAAGCGTCCAATATGGAAGGGCTGGGAGGAAATATCTGTTCAGGGATGGGTGGCTAAGAAAAAGAGTCTGTCCAGAATACCATAAAGTCTGTCCAGTCCCTCTTAAGTTTTAATTTATGCCACAGACAAATTCAAAAATGTTTAATCCCTGATGTAGTCCTGGAGCCTTAAAAGTATCTGTCCTGCAGGGTGAAGTGCACTGAAAAACACCGAGAACACGGCAGAGAAGACACCTTGACTTCTTTCTGGAGAATTAAAATTCTAAAGCTCTAGGTCAGATCTCAGTATATCTGTGTGCAGCTCACATTTAAACAGAACTGTGGACATATTATTATTTTTAAAGTAACCAAGAACATTACATGCAAAAGGTGATGTTTAAGCAAAAATACAATATATACTTTGGATTTTGAATGCAAGAAAGCAAGCAACTCAAAAAGTTGCTCCTACAACAATCATAAATTGATTACATTGCATGTATATTAAGGAGTAAGAGTTAACAGACTTAGGTATGTGGCACTATGTACAAATCTAGGGGAGCAAGATAGAGACTGGGGTGGCAAGTAGTGTCTGAGTGAGAAGCAGAAAGCCAAGAAAACAAGCAGACAGCAAGAGAAGCAGTGGTGAGCATGGCCCATGAGAAGGAACACAGAGACAGAGCTCCTGGGAACACAGAACTGACTGGACGGGCTGACTTTGAAATTGTGAGCAAGGAAACTGCCAAATGTTTCTATTCCTTCTGTGTTCAGGAAACCAGGACTCTGTGTACATTTTTGTAAATAAACCGTATTGCACAAAAACAAACAACCCACCTGACTTGTATCATTAATCTCTCCTCCTAATGGAAACAACCCAATAAGGTCCTGAATGTTAGCTAAACACTTGGGCCAAAGGGGCAACACACATGCAGTCAATATGAGCTCAGTCCACTCTATACCTGGCAGGATCAGGCCCATATAGTGCTATCAGATACTATGTTTGTGCAATGGGGATGAGTTAGGACTGTCCACAGGGGGAGATACTTTTGAATTTCCTGAATTTGGTGCATTGAAAATGTCACCTATAATGTATTAGCATGGAGCCCAACCCTGCAGTCCACTGAAGCTAACAGGAGTTTTGCTAAAGCCAGGGCCACATGACAGGACCCACAGAGTTTTATAACATTAAATGCAAAAACTTAGATCCACGAACCTGTCTTCTCTCGCCACTAAACAAACTCTTAAAAGACACAAACCAACAGCTGCTAAAGAACAAAACACAGCTAAAAAACAATGCAGCAGGTGGCATCACCTGCATCTGTCTAATTCTAACCCAGACAATCTGCTATTCAGAGGGGCACGGAGATGGGTGGAAAATCGGTAAGTGACTCAGAGTTGGGAAGTCAGGAAAAGTAATTTTGCCTTTATAATTACAGCTGGATATTGACAGAGGATTCCAGCTGATTGTTAAATGGACATTGATACTACAATATACTGCACCAGTTTGGCCAAGCTGGCTAAATTATTCTCTTTTCACAAGAAAGGCAAAAGTAGAGGGAGAAAAATCACTGAATTATTTCTTTGTTTTTATGTCACAAATAGAAGCATAGCAACTGATTAAATTTTTTACATAATTTTCCCTTCCAGTACATGAACATATGAACCAATAAGTGCGTGAAATCCATTATCATATACAGAAAATGAAGCTTAAGAAATATAGGACTTGATCCTACAAAGACTTATGCATGCGCTTAACTTTAAGCACATGAGCAGTTGCATTAACCGTTGCTTTGTTTCCAGGGAGAGGCAGAAAGCAGAGCAGTGACGGATGTTCATTTTCAGAAGCAGAGCAGCAGTGGTGGGATCACAGAAAGTGCTATTATGGGAGGGGGCACTTTTCATTTACAGGAGGGCTTGAAAGAGCCTCAAATGGGTTAGCGGGTTGATTGATTTTATTTAGGAGATTGGAAATTATCTGGAGGGAGCTAACTGGGGGAGAGCAGAAATCATTTTACAGGCTAATTGCTAGCTCCACCATAGCTCCATTTGGGGCACTAGCAGCTCCAGACCAGGTGAGAGTTAAAAAAAGCATCCACCACTGCAGCACACAATTTGGGCTGGTGAATTATTAAGGGCAGGCGAGAGGGGCACAATTGGTTGTTTGGGTTAGAATTAGACAGATGGAGGTGGTGCCACCTGCTGCATTGTTTTTCAGTTGTATTTTGTTTAGTAAACCATCAGGGCTAGCCTGTTGCTGGAAACAGGATACCTGACTTAATGAACCATTAGTCTGATCTAATCTGTAACTTGCCAAATCCCAGGTTAATGGTTCTGTACAAACCTGCAAAAAGAGGTACATCTAGGGTTGCCAACTCTCCAGGATTGCCCTGGAGTCTCAAGGAATCAAAGATTAATCTTTAAAGATTATGTCATGTGATGAAACCTCCGGGAATACGTCCAACCAAAATTGGCAACCCTAGGTACATCAACACAGAACAAGTGTGACTGCAGACTAGGGAGAAAGCTAGTAGGAACTCTACCGTGTGGTGAGAAGCTGGTGTTCTGTTTCCATTGCTTTCCTTGCCTCCTCATTTGCATGTGGCTCCCTTATGCAATGCCAGTAATGCCAAAGACAGATTAAAAATTCCCCATTTTGGAAGTATTTGCTCTGTCCCACAGCAAAGTCTCGGAGACTCCACGGTTATGAGCCAATAACCAAAGAGATATTCTGCTCATAGTAGGACCACTGCACACAAACCATGGAGTAAGGAGTGTACCAGGATGGGGCCATAGCATCCACCTCTACAGCCATTTTGGTTTGTGAAGAGCAGAGCATAGGCAGCACCAGGGCAGTTGCTCTAACTTACAGCACTCCTCAGAATTTTAAATTATGCCAAGGCATTTTTGGCTACTGCAGCAACCCAGAATCTGGAGGGCGTAAATATGGCTTGTTCCCACCCTTCACCTGGGCTCTGCCTTCTGGGCTGTGCCCAGAATCTAACCTTCAGTGTGCACACAAAGAAACTGACAAACACAGTAAACTGGCTGTGATCAGTTCCTTTCAGTTACAATCTTCAGAGCCCTGCAAAACTGCAGATAGCCGTGGACAATGCGGATCGGATACAAATTTTGTATCCGTGCAGGGCTCTAAAAATCTTTATTTGTGATTATACAAACTTGCATCTGCAAAGCAACCCCTAATAAAACCAATGTCTATTGAGCACATTTTCTTCAATGATACTGAGACTGTTCAATACAGTTAATTAATTAAAACACACTTACACCCGCTCCCCCGCTGGTACTGAATACCCATTCATACTTCTTCCTGCTACGAGGAAGGTCAGACTATGATGCTTCCCTTTATTCCCATTTCAAAGTCACAGAACTAGACCCACTGAGGGTGAGAGGAGATGTAATTGATGGGGTTTACTTTATACACATTTTTCCATCCTCCAGTATTACAGAAGATGGCACTATGCATATAGATGGCAGAATGTAGTACGTAGAGAAATGCATACATAGGTGTGTTGCTTTACCTTATCTGCAAAAAATGGTCAAATGCAACCTAAGCTTTATTCAGTAATTTCCATGCACATCAGATCCTCCTGGGATACACAAGGCTCTCTCTTTTATTTTGGTGTGCTTCAAGCTGGGAAATATCTGGGATATTTGTTTATATAATTTGTTCTTGTCATGAAGGACCTGGTCTGTCTCTCATGCCTAAGTTCTTCTCTTGCCTTGCTGTCAGTCTCCTTTCTGTTATGCTGGCAGTTCATCCCATTGGAATCAATAGGTAGGAATCAATAAAATGCAAACACGGTACTTTACCCTGGCTCAGTTAAACTTCAGCACGGGGAATGTTGCAGTTCTCCTTTTAAAGCTTGGTCTGTGATGAGCTGGTAGCAACTTCTTTTTAGGCTAACATTGTCCTCCTTTGCTTCCTGGGATCCACAAACCATTATTAGTTGAGGGGTCATTTAAGAAGTGCATATATAGCATCCTTTTACCAAAGTAAGTGTAAACTATATAAATTATGTCTAAATGCTTTAAATCCACAAAAGAAATGTCATTTTGTTAGAAGTCCACTTCCAGTCTACTGTGTGAAGGCAAATATGGAAACAAGAACTGCAGCTGGTAGCTGCCCACAACAGGACTGTATTAAAGGTACACTACCTGCGCTACCACAATGTCTATAACATGAAGGTTCAAATCTAACACTTTTTTATGCTTCACTTATTTTATGTTTCACTAGCAATAATATAATTTGTATGGACAACAATGCATCATATTTCAATATAGAGTTAGGGCCTCCAGAGAGTCTCACTAAAATCATCTTGACATAGTCAGTAACGTAATTGCCATATGGTCTCTATGGACTTCTATTGAAATTGCTTTCCTATGATAATATCAAATAGTACCAGCATCCCAACAGGGTCTCCGATGACTTGCAATGGAATCATGTTCCCATCATAAATGGTCTCATAATGATCCTCCATTGACATTGTCAAGGGATTGCTGCAGCACAGTGTTTATTTTTTATGATGTCCTGAGAAGGACATAAATGTTCTCTCCCTTGAATCTTGGAGCTCAGATCCTATTAAAAAACTTTATGAAAAGTAACTACTGCTTCACCGCAGTACCCCACAGAGCCTGCAGTATATATATTATTATTTCACAAGCTTCACTGTTGGGTAAAGATGCAATTAGAAAACATATCATTTACCCAATAGACTGGAATGGATCCCAAGGAGTTATTCTATTCTATCAGGTAATTACAGGGGGAAAAAAAACCATGTATTATTTACCCGAGAAAATGGAGTGTTTCCTTGGGAGCCATGTGGGTCCATCCATGCTGTCCATAATAAAGAGATTATCACACTTAGTGATAAAAGCCATTGCCTTTGCACAGCAGAGGGTTTCTAAAGATGATTTTCTTTGCTGTTTTCACTGGTTTTATATATACAGAAAGTGGGTTAAGTCCACATTAAGCAGTAACACCCTGTGAAAAGTAATTTAAATCCAATTTGTTTTTTAAGTTGTAGGATGGAGGCAAGAATCTAAAACCAGTACATTCCTTTATATATTTGACATTTCTTAGACTCAGAAAATGGGCAATCTGAGTTTTCTGAATTTCTGGAGAAAGTTAGTCCCTAATAGACCAGCAGAACATATGTTCCAAGTTTCTACACAAAGCAAATTTTGCAAGCCAGCTTTAGAAATCCTTTGAACAACAGAATCTATTGTGGGAGACCTCTGCCTGTCCATTTTGTCTTTAATTTATAGAGCTTCACATTAGGCTGAGAAAGAAACATTAGCTACTGGTCTGAGCAAAGGACTCAGAGCCAGGAATTGTACTCCTGACTGGGATACTAACTCCATCTGTTGCCTGGGGAAAGTCACTTGACTGTTGCATGCCTCAGTTTCCCCCATCTGTAAAATGGAGGTAATAATTACTCACAGGTTACTTGGGATGCATCTGTACTCAGTGATTGAACTTCAAATATAAAAAGAGAAAATTAAGAAAATAAAAATATTACTTATTCCATCTTTTATGAAGTTCCGCTATTACTACGGTAGCACTCAATAGTAATGAGAGAACATTAATTGATTTATACTTATTCAAATTGCTTTACTTGGGCAATCATGTTGAAACAGATTCCCAGTAGCTACTGCTTTTGGCTGTCTCTCTCACAGTATCTGTGTACTTCTAAACCCACCCAAAAGCAGGAAGTGCAGAAGCATACCAAACTGAACAAAAATTAATCACGCTTTTTTTTTTAATTAAAAAACTAAACCAAGCCATAGTGGATTGGCTCAACTTTTTCACCCATGAAACCTTATACTGTGTTTTCATAAGACCTTGCAATTTATGAAGGGTCAGGACTGGTCTGAACCTCCTAGGACAAGCTAGCACACTGTGCCATGCCTCTCAAAACCTGTGGTCCCTGTACTACTAGTAAGGCACCAAGTGAAATAGTATGAGAAACAAGCCACTGAAGTGACACATAAGAAGATTTTTCTCAAACAAAACAGCCTGAAAAACAAAAAAGATTAGTGTACCTGGCACTCATCCCTCAGAATCCTTACTGAACCCGCACAGGGATAGGGGTCACTGTGCTTTTGGAGGTGTCATTTTTCAGAGCCAAAGTAAAAATCAAGGACCAGATTTTCCAAAACGGATGCCTAAAGTCAGATTCTTAAGTCCTAAAGTGCAGAGCACTCAACATTTTCCTCAAAGTCAACTGGGGTACAGGATGCTAAGTGCAAAGAGGTGTTCACTCCACAAGCGCTGTAAGATCAATCCTGTGTATGTTACTGAAATAAACAGCTCCACTGGAGTCAATGGAACTACTTAAAAGGGAAAGGTGAGCAGGACTTAGCCTTTTGTTTGTAATATTCTTTGGGATACTTCAGAATACGCAGCTATGTGTAAACGTAAGATATTATTATTATTTATTACTAATGCACTGGTAATGTTTTAGTGGGCCAAACTTGAAGTCGGTATTCATTAAGAGTTATGCCTAAATAAAGCATATTGGTATTTGGTCTTATATGTTTGCATCATATTTAATATAATCAGCTACAATATGTTTAATTAGTTCTGTAAGCACTCCATGTTACTGCTATTATTTTTATATTAAAAAAATTGTAAGTATAATAGGTTAAGTACAAGCATACTTAAAATGTGAGAGTACCTTTACCTATGGGAAAGAGTCTCTTGATTTTATAATTAATTAGTAGTAGTCGTAGTAGTAGTATGTCAGAATTGTCTTTTTCCTATCCTGTAATGTACACTTACTGAAACAGACATTAACATGCAGATAATTTATCTGATGCTTAATGCTTTATATAAAAATTGTCTCTAAATGGTACTGCTAGCATTTTATTACAGATTTTTGGTGCAAGTAATCAAATCATCCTACAGCTAATGAACCACCCAACAAAGCAAGCTCGATAGTTAATAAAAATATATTATTTTTAAAACAGATTAGAAAAATATGGTTTTCAGTAAAGAATTGAGTGTACATTTTAAATTAATGGGCATATTTTATTACTTGGGTTTTGTGTTTGTTTTTGTGATTCTAATAAAATTGTAATAAGTGTTCAAAATATTGGATAACTAATTTTTTATTGGGGAAAAACATTTTGTCTTACCTTAGAAAGATAAATATATGAAAAATAGACAACAAAATAATTATTTCATTTAGAGGGACATAGAGAATGTGTGGCTGGCTACTCAAAAGATGGATAAACACCTACTGACGTTCATTTGTAGTAAACATTCTCCTATCAGCCTTTAATATTCAACCTTTACTCTTTAACCTTTGAATAACAACATTAAAAAGATACTGGGACAGATCAAAACAAGGCAATGTTTGTCCTCATACAGTGGGAGTTTAAGCTGATCGTTTATATATGTAAACACACACCACCTAAAACACTGCAGATGTGTTTACAGTTGTACAGCCACACTCTGTCCTTCTCCCACACTTTTTAGCTCTTCCAATATTGAAAGGCAATCCGTAGAAAACTTTTTTTTTTTTTAAACATGAGGATCTTTGTGAGAATGACCTGTCTTGCAAGTAACTCATTTGTGTTTCAAGGCCTTTGCGGTTGTGCACATACTTGATGACGGATATAGATATAGAATTAGCTGGGGGGAGGGGTTGTATGGGAGCTGGTGAAAATCTTTTCATCAAAAGATTTTTGACAAATAATAGCTTTTCAACTGAAACAATAAATTTAAGGGGAAATTTTAATTTTGGTCAGAAATTCCTTTTTTTTTTTGACAAAAAAGGAAACAGAAAAAAAGATCACATTTTGGGCTTTGTTTTTCCCCCCGTTTTTGGTAATATTTTTCATTTTTGGTACATTTTCATAAAAATTTTCAGGTTTTGGTTTTCAAAACCCAAAAAATAGTACCAACAGTTTTTTTTAAACAAAACAAAAGTTTTCAAAACAAAACGAACAAGTATTTATTTTGTAAAAAATGGGTTTCATAAAACAAAATTATTTTAATTTTTCATTTTTTGTTGAAAAAGCCAAAACATTCTGAGGGATTTTGAAACAGGTTTTTTCAAAATTTCTCTTGGAAAAAAGCTCTACTTTCCAGATTATGTTTAACCTTTTATCCTGCTGTAATCATACTTGTTCTTCAGCTTTATTTGGAGAGCAATTGAACTTACAGGCCTTGTACTTATACAAATACCCTTTGAAGCTAATGGCAGTTTTACATGGTCAAGGATTGCAGAATCAGACTTGCTTTAATTGAGATGGAAGTTGGCTAGTGGGCAGGGACTGTCAACTACTCTGTTTGTCCAGTGCCTAGCACAGTGAGGACCCATTCTTGGTTGGTCCCTAAGATTTACTGTAATCAACATTATTAATAATAATAATCATTAGGTGAAACCCAGGACCTACGGAAGTCAATGGTGTAACTCCGGGATCCAGGGCCATGCTCATTAGCTACCACAAGAAACTTTCAAGAGAAGGAATTTTAACCCAGGTCTTGGCCAAATTTCAACTCAGATAATTATATTCTGCCTTCTTAAAATTCCTTTCACATTTCAACTGGTGAAGTTATTCTTTACTTCCCCTCCAAAAGAATTTCCAAGTAGAGTGTCTGGCACAGAATACCCCAGAAGTAGCTACACTTTGGTGGTGAGCAAATGATTTCCACCTATGCAGCTTATAAAGCATTCTAGATTATAAGGAAGAAAGGGTTATGTACCAGATGGGGGAACCTGCAGTGTTGCCTTTAGGATATATTCCTATTCCATATTTCAAAACATACATTCTATGCTTTATCACAAAATATTCCTGTCTTTGACATTTATTCTGTACTTATCTTCCTGTCTCTTCCTCATCTTCTAATGACTGTTTCTTATATCAGTAAAACCTGATCTTGAAAGAGAAACTTCCTGAAACTTTAATAAAACAACATACTAAAATATGTAAAAGAAAAACATACTTCAGTCCTTGGAAATATATGATTGTTAACAGGTTTTCTGTCCTAAAACAAAAGCCCACCACTCATTAATATTTACACAGTAACCTTCAGAATCTTCCAAAATAATGTAAGATTAGCACCAGCCACATATGCATTGCTAAATTGTAACTCAGCAGCACCTGATGTATTCCTCTCTGAAATTACAGTGTTCTGTATGTACACAATCAATACATAACTGCAGCTTTCTCAAGGGCAGTAAGATCTGATAGTTGCGTTTCTCACCTCACCAATTTTAAGACTAAACAAAACAGCCAGAAACTTCCAGTTAAAAACATTACTTTTTTTAAAGTTCTGATTTAATGTAGGCTTATTGCTACATTGAACTGTTTCTAAGAGACAAAATATTTCTTCAGTTCTGTGTGCTTCTTTTAAACACTTTTCTCAAGACAATCAAAATTAAAAGTACTGTGTATGGAAAGATGCTTTCCTATGCAAAATCCAATCACCTGATTTAATAAATAATTAAGGAATGTCTTTTTAAACAGTTATTAATTATAGAGTTATTTAAATATTTCTTAAATTGTTACTGTTCTACACTTTTTTCCAGACTGATGGTCAAATATTTAATGGGAAAAGATTATTATTATTATTATTATTAAGAAAAGAAAAAAGAAAAGAAAAAAATGTTGGCATATTTTCTTTGTTTTATTCTTACAGAGTCTGGGGCACATTCACCTAAAAGTTCAGTGTTACCTGCTGTCTGAATTTGCTACCTGAAGACTGTCCTGAAATTGCATATTATAAGGTAGCTGGAGCTATCATAAATCTCAAAAAATCTTTTCACTGGCTTTGTGATATGTCTGTTTTGTGAGAGAAGCTGAGTATGGCAAGAGGTATCAGAAATGAAAACATAAGGAATATTCATTAAAGGGACTATTTTGTCCCCAGCACAAAGCCAAACTGCAGAGCCTGTGAAGAAAGAGGACATGAGCTAAAGCCCACTGAAATCAACGAGAGTCTTTACCTTGACTTCCTTCAGCTTTGAATCAGGGATGGAAAGCAGGAGAAGTCCTTCTGCACAGACCAGGAAGTTGCCCTGTGGCAACACCTGCAGCTGCGGTAGCCCATGTGTTTTTTTTTTGTGCCCATCTCAACTCCTCCCATACACTCTGCTTCAACTGCCATCAAACCTTGCTTGAGACAGCACAAAAGATGACCTCATAGAGCTAGGCTCCAAGGTGTGCAGTGAACACATTCCCTCTACTGAAGGCTCTCAGCCTCCTGTCACCATCCCCCCTCCCACACAGAGGAACATCACTGTTTTTTATGGGAATGAAAACATCTGTGGCCATGGACTGGTTGGTAGGATTTAACATGTAAATAACTCAACACTGTTGATGTGTGGCCATTCGGCAGGTGTGAGGGGAGCATTATATGAAGAAATCCACCATGGCATTGCTCTAAAAATATAAACAAAAAAAATCGCTCATTTTCAGAGCCTTATGTCCCCAATGACCCATGTAGGTGTTGTTACATGAACTAGTAGCATGTGCACACCTGTCAGGAGAATGGTCCATTTTCTATTTTGATCGGTGGCCTTCCTCAGCCAGATATTTGGGCTATGGTTTGCTGCCAGCAAACTCAGTTCTAAATCAAACTATGCCCCTGGCTCCTTCCACCCATGTATGCTGCTGGGCTGCTGTTGTATCACCATTTTCACCCTATCTAGTCACATGAGGTTATCATTCTGAGAGGATGGGAAGCCTGGACTTTAATTTCAGAGTGAGTAAAAAAGAGGGGAAAAAATGTACTTGTAAACAATGAATCTTTGTTCTTAATTCACTCTTTTAGTCAAACACAAAATGCAGATTTATATGAAAGATATATTTCACTTTGGCATTATATAAACAATAATGATTAAGAATAAAATAATAATAATAATAATAATAGACTGATCAGATACAGTAAACATCCTGCAGCCACTTAGAATAATGCAGTTGACAACATCACAGTCAATGAGCCACACATCTAACCAGGACCCTGGAAAGGAGGAATAAAACCCCTTCGGTCCTTTTTACATGACAGAGCCACTTTCTTAGCTTAGCAAAAAAGCAAAGGCTTAAATTCCACTGGGTGGAATACAGCTGAAAAAACATATTGCCATGAGAGAAAATTACTGCCCATCATCAAAATAATGGAGCATTAGCCACATTACTATTCTCTGTGATAGAGATAGTACTCCTATAGTACTCCTAAATTTAAGAGAACCCTTATTAAAATAGTCAGACACTCTGAACATTTAACAAGTTTGTACTGAGCAGTGTAAAAGAAAACAGAACAATTTGGTTTTCAAACCCTCAGCACTGATACTATTGACATTTAGCTTCCCCCCCCACTCTTAACTTTATCTTTGTCCTTGTCTCTCCCATTATTCTTCCGTTCTTTGTTTACTTGCTCTTATTTTTCCTGTCCTGTCATTTACACAGCAACATTATTTTAATGAGTACATTTGAACGGGAACTATACCAATTACTACATCATCCATTTTTGCTTTGCTTTTAGAAAAGAGGTGAGAAAAAGCACGGGAAAGATGAGCTACACGCAATAGTTTCAAATTCTTTGCAAAATGTTACAGCATCTTAAGTTAAGCCTGTTCTGCAGAGAATGTGTGAAATATATTCAGCACCATATAAGTAATGACATATCAATTAACTGTGTCACAAGGTCTAAAAATATGCAAATTACTATACTTCAATTAGAAAAATCTACATCCTTAGAGAATATTGTAAATCAGGAAATTTGGGA
Organism: Chrysemys picta bellii; assembly: GCF_011386835.1. Taxonomy (NCBI): domain Eukaryota; kingdom Metazoa; phylum Chordata; order Testudines; family Emydidae; genus Chrysemys; species Chrysemys picta. Next base: position 109,080,237 of record NC_088795.1, on the reverse strand, counting down.
GACATTAAGAGTAATCAGTGAGGGAAAGCATGCACTTTTTCCCGTATCCTATTTTTATACATACATAATGAAATAATTATAGCCACACTGTATTTATGCCTCTGCAAAAATATTAAAATCTTAAGATCTTTACAATGATAAATTTAATCTACATTACGTTTGCAGACAACATTAATTATATGAAAAAAATCTATTATCATTCAATATAAGTATGTTGAAACTAATTTGAACATGTAAATTAGAAATATAACTTTCCATAGTATCAGTCTATTATAAAACAGAAAACTAGGAGAGATATTAGATTAATTACAGAGATTTTAAATGTGAAAACTGTAATGTGCATTTATGTATGAAAATTCAAATACATTTAGTTGGTTATGTTTAACCATGTTTTAAAAATAAAATAACACCATGTTTTAAAAATAAAAAACAGTTTTGTTTATATCTTAATAGAAAATGCTATATAATTATCGTTATGCTAGGAATCCTGTACTGTATCCAAAAACTATTAGTGCAGGATGCATATCTGCACATTTGTATGGTATTGTCAGTGTTCAAAGAGTAGGTCATTCACCACTGTAGCAGAAGAAGTGGGCACCTTTTGTTTGAAATTCAATTTGCATCTGTTTCAGAGATGCCATAAGAATGCATATAAGGAGTAGGCACATGACTCAGATCTGCAGTGGCTCCACTCTTCATAAGCTACTATAGCCTTCAAAGGTCTGTACAGTCTGGTAAGAAAGGTATCACAGGGATGCCCCTAATAGAGGAGGAAGGGACTGCCTTTTCCTATTCTGAGCTTCTACATATTGGAGAATTTATTCAAAAGTTCTGATTCTCAGGAAGTTTTCAAACAAAACTCCTTCACTGAAAATTGTGTTATTGGTCACTGTGAGCCTTATCCTGTGAGGTGTCAACTGTTTCTTGTAAGGGTGCTGAACACCAGCAAGTCCTAATGACCATCAAAAGGATCTGAGAGTACTCAGTACCTCAAAGGTTTGGGCCCTTTCAGAATGTATATGTTAAGTCAGAAATGTGGAATCTGCAATTATTATAGCCCATAGTTCCTGTACATGTATGCACACACACACACACACACACACACACACATGCCCCAAACAAATATGCAGTCAATTCACGTACACATAAAGGAGGCAGTCCAAAATGTCACCAGTGGAAAACAACATTTTCAACCAAAATGAATGGGCTTGTAGTTGCATTTATGTGGGACATCAGGGGCATCCAGTGGCCAGTCAGATCAATCACAGGTGACTTATCTCTACTCAGTTATGAAGAAGCCATGTTCAGTGGTGTAAAAGTCACAAATCAGGGGCACAATCTTCTAGAAGGCTCCTTATGGGACTTGAGGGTACTCAGCCCCTGCAAGAGGTGCTCGGCATCTCACAGGAGCTAACTTTGGTGCCATCCGCTAAGTAGCAGGGCATGTCTCAACTTCCACTAAAGTTAGTGGCCTCTGAGGGTACTCAGAATCCATAAGGCGAAGATCAGTATGTTGCAGGATCAACCATGTAGTTCTTTACATGTAATTCAGGATCCGATCCTGCTCTCAATGAAATCAACCGATGTTTTACCATTGGCTTCATGGGAGCAGGAGCAGGCCCTTAATGAAAAAATATTTTCATAAGAACTTCCTAAGATGTACACAGTACCACTTTTAAATTTCTATAATATACATGTATCAGTCTAACTGGATCTGATTTCTATGTTTAACAAAATCTGTGCTAGACACGCATTAAAAAAAACAGTATATAGGCCAGTTTTACTTAAGCAAATGAGATTTCCGATAAACATGCAAATAGGAATTTAAACAGCAATTTAAAAAACCACGAATTCAATTCTCATTACTTATGCAAACGATCATGGTCTTGTCATGCTTTATTTCTCTGCCTTATCATTTTATCTATGGTATTTCCCCTCTGTCGCCGTATTTTCTTTTTTTCCTGTCATCTACATTTTCTGGACGCCTTTTTAATATCCTACTCTCCATATTTTAACCTTTCAGGTAATAGAGGATTTACAGCAGCATCCAGAAAAAAGGCTCACATTTAACTAAGGGCACACACTGTAATTCCTGGTACATAATTGCTGGAAACAGAAAGCTTCAAGATACTATCAAAATGTAGCATGAACCTGAGGGCATTTAGATGCTACAAAGTGAGAAGTTAGATAGTTTTTTAAAACATTTTAAAACTCTTCTGAGTAGCTAGTACTGATTATTTTCAAAGGATTTCTTAATCTGTCTTTTTCTAATTTCCCATTATTCAGCCAAAATCTACCTTAGGAACTATATTAATATTTATTCATTATTTTTGATTAACATGATATAGCTTTGGAGTGCCAGAATATTCATCCTCCCTTCTCTGTAGGATAGATATCAGATTAGGATCAGGTCAAATTCTAAAAACCATGAGTTCATCATAACTCTGTGTAAAAAGGGGACAAACAAGAAAAATCAATCATGATCTACCATTCCTGAGGAGGAGTGGGGAGGAAGATACACTGTTAATATAGGATTCATTTTATTAAAGCTTATGTTCTGCTGTATCCTAAGACTTTGCAATTTAGTTGCCTATTATTTGCCTTTAAACATTAGCAAAAAGAGATCTACCATTTTTGAAAGGTAATTATACTGTAATGCAGATAGCAGTAATAACAATTACACAAGATAAGCCCTTGCAATGATCTTTACAAAAGCAAACTAAAAGTAGTACTGAATCATAAAATGTGGAGAAGGCTGCAATGCAGCAATATCACTCTGCTACCACTTCCCCTGCAAAAGTGGCAGAGCAGTATTGCAAACAGTGTAGGAAGCAGACATAGTGAAGGTTAAGCACTTCATAAGTTTAAAGGATTCTTAATCCTAGACTAATCCTTTACAGTCTTCATTTGGTGAAGATTCCAAAATATTGTAAGTGCTAAAGAAACATTTGTTTGGGTTTTTTTCCTCCTTTACACAATCTAACTTTTACACTGTATTTCTATAACACAACCTGAGCAGGTGCACTCTATTTAGTGACAGGATTTTTTCTACCTCATGCAAGCTGTTGAGACATGGTGAATGTAACTGCTTAGGAATCATTAATTACTATTAATAGAAAGCTTTCTAGATTAAATGAACTATAAGTAAAAGAAAGGGTGTATTGGATTGTCACATGTGTGCACTTAATATTTTTATGACCTGTTAGTGATTCAGTGGGGATCTCAAATGGCAAAAGGTGCCTAGTCAACCCATACTGATTGAGATTGCCGGTTTGAAATAGATTGCTCTTGTTTTAAACCTTTACCACCCTTCCAACAAATCAGGATGTATACTTGTGATACATTACAGAACAAAGCTAGTATCAGGCATGCAAGAAAAAGAGGACACACAGGAGATAGTATCTGATCTTTGCTATTTTCCAGTGCATAAAATAACAGCCTGTCATCTACCTTTTGCAGGTCATTTTTATCAAGTTGCAGGCCAAAACGAAATTTGACCTCCATTTTCCAGCTACTCTGGTGATGATAAATTTAATGCAGACAGAGTAAATGAATGGGAAGCTCCTTGCAGGAAGTCAGATTGGTGCAGGATTATTAGTAGTGGAGTTTTTGCCTAAATGTTTTTTCTTATATCTTCTGTCATCCTCTTCCCATTTTTACCCTCTCAAGTCCTTAGACCATGATCTGACATCTTTTCCACTTGGCAAGGATAACAATGCATATACATGTGCCCTGACAACCATCAGCACATTTCTTTGTGTAATGTAGGATATTAGTGCATCAGACCTTATGTTGACCTAAATTATGTTGCTCAGGGGTGTGAATTAGCCACCCCCTTAAGCAAAATAATTTATGCTGATTTAAACGATAGTGTGGTCAACACTATGTCGGTGGGAAAGTTTCTCCCGCTGACATAGCTACTGCCGCTTGTGAGGGCTGGAATAATTAAGTTGACGGGAGAGCTCTCTCCTGTCAGCTTAGAGCAGCTACACTAGAGAGTTTACAATGGCGCAGCTGCATCGGTGAAGCTGTAAGCTCTCTGGTGTAGCCATAGCTTCGGTATTTGCCAACTAAGAACACAGGCACCAGATTTATAGAACATTAGGCCCCAATCCTGCGAACACCTTAGCAGGTGCTTACTCAGATGAGTAAAGTGAAGTTAAATGTTTGCAGGGTAAAGCTTGAGATTTTGGGGCAAAGGATCATCTTTCCATTACACACACACACACACACACACACACACCCCCACACCGCGCAATGGGCTTCAGCCCCTGACTGGAGCGTTACCACAGTACAAATAACAGAAAGGGGGGGGGGAATCAATAAAGTGGCATCTTTCTTTGACCGTAGAAAATGAGCCTTTACATTGAAAATACTCTTCCATTAATAAAATGCTTTGATGGAGAATGAAAATGAAGACTAATGGTGGATTGTTCCACCTGGCTACAGTTTACATGCACAGTCAGCCATCCTAGAGAGCCTTCTGGATATCCCGCCTGATGGTATTTGAAAATGGTGACTTACTGCTAATGTAAAATGCGGTTTAAGAAAAAGTGATTTTATTATTAAAGCAAGATGCCTCACTGGAGAAAATTTAGTATCACAGAAAACAACTGGATATATTTCTTAATTATTATTGCATAAGTGGGCACACTGGTTGTAGGGAGGCAAGGAACATGTGTTGTGTGTGTCTTAAAGGGGGACATGAATGTATACCTGAAAAACATCTCATATTATAAAGAAGATGCTGTTGAAATTTTAGACAATTCAGACTACTACTCTGCATCCCACCATGGCAGCTACATCCAACAGGGACATATCAGCTGACAGAGACTATATTTCAACTCACAGGGCTAGGGGCATAATATTCTCAGTGGCCTTCCCTGTGGAATTCACTGTCAATGGAGATTATGTTGAACCAAAATCTCAAAACCTTCAGACAGCAATTTAAAACTGGCATTGGATCTGTATTCCATAACAACATAAGAATGGCCATACTGGGTCACACCAATGGTCTATCTAGCCCAATATCCTGTCTTCCAACAGTGGCCAGTGCCAGGTGCTTCAGATGGAAAGAACAGAACAGGCAATCGTCAAGTGATCCATCCCGTCATCAACTCCCAGCTTCTGGCAAGCAAAGAATTCTAATAGATTGGTGAGGCATGATTTCCCTTTACAAAAGCCATGTTGACTCTTTCCCAACAAATGTTCATCTCTGTGTCTGATAATTCTGTTCTGTACGATAGTTTCAACCAATTTTCCTGGTACTGAAGTTAGGCTTACCAGCCTGTATTTGCCAGGATAACCCTTGGAGTCTTTTTTAAAAATGGACATCACATTAGCTATCCTCCAATTATAGAATCATAGAACTGGAAGGGACCTCGAGAGGTCATCTAGTCCAGTCCCCTGCAACTCAAGACAGGACTAAGTATTATCTAGACCATCCCTCACAGGTGTTTGTCCAACCTGCTCTTAAAAATCCCCAATGATGGAGATTCCACCACCTCCCTAAGTAATTTATTCCAGTGCTTAACCACTCTGACAGTTAGGAAGTTTTTCCTAATGTCCAACCTAAGCCACCCTGGCTGCAATTTAAACCCATTGCTTCTTGTCCTATCCTCAGAGGTTAAGAACAACAATTTTTCTCCTTCCTCCCTGTAACAACCTTTTATGTACTTGAAAACTGTTATGTCCTCTCTCAGTCTTCTCTTCTCCAGACTGAACAAACCCAATTTTTTCAATCGTCTCTCATAGGTCATGTTTTCTAGACCTTTAATTATTTTTGTTGCTCTTCTCTGGACTTGCTCCAATTCATCCGCATCTTTCCTGAAATGTGGTGCCCAGAACTGGACACAATACTCCAGTTGAGGCCTAATTAGCGCAGAGTAGAGCAAAAGAATTACTTCTCCTGTCTTGCTTACAGTACTACTGCTAATACATCCCAGAATAATGTTTGCTTTTTTTGCAACAGCGTTACACTGTTGACTCATATTGAGCTTGTGATCCACTATTAACCCCACACTCCTTTCCGCAGTACTCCTTCCTAGGCACTCATTTCCCATTTTGTATGTGTGCAACTGATTGTTCCTTCCTAAGTGGAGTACTTTGCATTTGTCCTTACTGAATCTCATATTTGAATTCCTTCAGAACTCTTGAGTGAATACCACCTGCTCCTGGTGACTTATTACTGTTTAATTTATCAATTTGCTCCAAAACCTCCTCTAATAACACCTAAATCTGGAATAGTTCCTCAGATTTGTCACTTAAAAAGAATGGCTCATGTGTGGGTATCTCCCTCCCATCATCTGCAGTGAAGACTGATGCAAAGAATTTATTTAGTTTCTCTGCAATGACCTTATCTTCCTTGAGTGCTCCGTTAGCATCTCAATCATGTAGTGACCACACTGATTGTTTAGCAGGCTTCCTGCTTTTGCTGTAATTAAACAACATTTTGCTGTTAGTTTTTGAGTTTTTGACTAGTTGCTCTTCAAATTCTTTTTGGGCCTGCCTAATTATACTTTTACACTGGACTTGCCGCCAGAGTTTATGCTCCTTTCTATTTTCCTCAGTAGGATTTAACTTCCAATTTTTAAAGGATGCCTTTTAACCATTTCCACTAAGAGCTGAACCATGGAATGACCACAGCAATGTGATCTTGGATTAAACTGCCCAAATTCAAGTATCCATAAGCAAGAAATTTATAACTGAAGTGGAGAGAACTAGAACTGGGCCCTTCCCCTGAAGGAACTGAATGCTTTAAATGTATGTAGTGGAACCTCAATAGCACAGAGATGGACTCCTTATTGATGCATAGAATAGATTATGATAATGATAAAGTCATGCTATTTTTATCACAAGGAACTGATTTAGCAAATATCTTTTGTCTACAGGTCAGATAAACCATAGAAGACTGTGGATGCCAATTCTGTGACAAACTAACATATCAAGGGAAATAGTTGTGTTGACATTCATGGAAAAACAAAAGAATTCAATTCCTGTTATGGCAGAGAGACGAGGAGATATTCAGAGACTGCATTTCAAAATGGCACCATCAAGCAAAGAGATCTAATATTGGGCTGTGGTCCCAAAATCATTCACTTAGCAGCAAGTGTCAGCTGAAGAGAATACGCAGCCATGTGAAAGTGTAAACAGATGCACTAAACAGGTCATTACCATAAACTAACTCATCACCTAGAGAAAGGCATCAAAATTACTAGAGAGAGAGGTGTTTCTGTGAAACAAGAGGTGAGGGTCCAAATGCCATTGTCTGTTACATTAGTGCATCTCAAATAACTAATGCTGGGTCAACTCCATTAAAATGAGAACTTGATGTAATTTGTTTGGAAAGAAGAGTAAAAGGAGACAGATGCAGGCAAAAGAAAGGGGAAAGTCATGAAATTAAGAGGCCACACATTTAAAATGGCAAGTGAATCTATATCACAGTGGGGCAGATCAGCCCCTTTTCTGGAGAAACCTGCAGCAGGGGACCAGCAGGCACCGAAACACCACAAGTTGAACCATGCAGGATTTAAAAACACTGTCCCGCCTATTGGGATAAAGTGGGGACCATGGTCTGGGCAGGAGGATGCAGGAGAAAGCGCAATATCAGATCCACTGAGTTAGGAGCCTTGGAGCGTGGCTGCCCTTCTGTGCTGTTTTGCTTGTCCATCTCCCCTTGGCATGCTGTGAAGCAACTATGAAGGACTTTAGCCCTGTCTATACTACTACTTCTGCTGGCATAGCTCAGTGGTGTGAAGAGCGTGATCCTGCAGTTTTGCTGCCATAAGCTGCGTCCACACTAGAAGCGCTTTGCTGGTACAGTATACCAGTATACCCATACCAGCAAAGTGCTCCTGGTGTGGACATGGCCATAATGCTGCTTTCCATAGAAACAGGCTGAACAGGGTTGTCACTACAAAGACCAGCTGGTTTCCTGCTCTCCCTCCTCCTGCTCAGACCCAACCTGGCTCAAAAACCCAGTGGAGCCAGTTTCCCAAAGAATTTCCATGAAGTCCCTGGCAGGGAGGTGCCACAGAACCTTGGTTCTTCGGAGACCACTGGATTTCAGGCCCCTCTGGTCACAGAATTAGGGAAGATTATCAGAAAAAAATAGTTAAACTGTGGATATTACAGGATATTATTAAGACAAAATATTCAGTAAGATTCAGGAAAGGATTTGTTTATGTGACTAAGAACTGCCTCTGCAATTACTTTTTAGGAGATTCACTCATGGCACAGAATGTCAATTTCTGAGAATTATTTTGGGATCAAGAGGTGCAGGGGAAGAATTCGTCCTTGATGCAAAGCAGCCACTTTTGGCCACCATTGGTGAAAGTATACTGGACTAGATGAACCAATTTTCTGTTCCAGTACAGCAGTTCCTATGTGTAAATATACTTTGAGATCATTTAAAAAAAAAAAGTGTTCTATGTACTTGGTGGTTTATCAACATCAACACCACCAACCTAAACAACTGGATTCAAAAGGTGGTATTACAATAGATACCACATATTCTTTCATGCCGATCTACCTTTGTAATCTATATTGTACATCACCAACAGTCCAACTGCAACAAACCACATGAAGATAAAATTAGCAGTGATCTACATACTTGTATGATACAACAGAAATCTGCTGTCATCACAAAAACAGCTGGAACAATTTGTGGTTAAGCACTTCAGCAGCAGGCTACAGCCTTGCTTATATGAGGATTTTCCAAATACAGAGAGGATGAAAACCTCATGATCTGGGTATTAAAAAATTTACTTCTGAACACAGAGGTTGCAAATTTTAGCTTCTTATGGCCATGAAAAAATTCAATAAATACTTTTGTTCAATATCCTGTGACTTCTGTAGTTCCCATGAAGAAATTTTCTGATCAAGTAAAACACGTTCATCAAAAGGGAAAATGAATAGATGTATTTTGGGTTTGTATTTTAATGAATGACAGTGCTACAACTACTTTTGAATTTTTATTAACTTTCTAATGATAACTAAGGCTAAGATTTTTGTCAAAGATATTTTTAGTAAAAGTCACGGACAGGTCACAGGCAATAATGAAAAATTCATGGAAGCCTGTGACCTGTCCCTGACTTTTACTAAAAATATCCTTACAAAATGGGGAACGTGGGCAGCTGCAGGTGGGCTGGGAGCTCCAAGGGTCCCCTGCACTGGTGGATCCAAGCTGCAGGGGTCCCCCCTGCCTCCTATAGTGACTGGGAGCTGCAGGGGTCTCCCCTGCCGCCCATGGAGGCAAAGAGCTGTGGGGGTCTGAGCTCTGGGGGTCCCCCAGTCACCCATGGTGGCCGGGAACTGCGGGGGTCCCCCCTGCTGCCTGTGAGCTGCGGTGAACTCCCGCAAGCCTGGGGTGGCAGGGGTACCCCACAGCTCCCTGCCTCTGCAGTGGACCCTGCAACTCCCAGCCAGCGCTGATTGAAGTCACGGAGGTCTTTGGAAGTCACGGATTCCATAACTTCCATGACCTAGGTGAATAAATTGCAGCCTAAATGATAATTACTGAATTTCCACAGAAAAAAACACAGTACATATGCAGATATTAACACTACAAACCTGAATTTATGAATTAAAGACTTTTTGATAAGCATAGACAAAAATTTTTTTTACTCTATTTTGCATCACACAAAAGGAAAAACCTAAAACATTGCAAAATAATGCATAGACAATGATTTTCTGCTTAGTTCGTTTTATTTACACTACAATGGATCCATTGCAGCTGCAACATTTTCTCGAGCAATAGATACCACATTTCATCAGAGACAGACTGCACAGACGTAATTCACTTTCTGGAGTCTGCTGACATCAAACCACAAGAATGGTATTCAACAGGTTCAAAACTCAGTAATTCCTTGGATTAATTCCTGGGATTCTATTAGTCCATATGTTTTTAAACTTGTAAAATTAAATGAGATGAAGGTTTAACTGGGCAAGACAGGAAACAGAGAGTGATCCTGCAAGGTACTGAACACCTTCAACTCCTATCAACTTCAATGGGGTCAGCAGCTTGCAGGGAGGGCATCACTTTGCAAAATTAAGCTCTTAGAATTTATGGGTATTATCATCCTTGGTTCTCTCTCATACGTAATTTTTTGTAAGTATGTTTATCTTGTTGTGTCTCAGTTTGCCATCTGTAATATTGTCTGTTTTTAAGGGCTATCAGCTCTTTGGATGAAAAGTCAATAAAGGTTGTGAGGTTTCTCTCTATAATATGTTAAAAATTGAGGGTCTGATTCTGCAATTCTTACTCATGCCAGTAGTCAGAGAAGCTTCAATGTCATGAGTAAATGCTACTCAGCATGAGAAGAGGGTCCTCAATGGAAAAAGATGACAATAAAAGTCAATGCTTGAAATTGTGTGTCTTAAAATAAAACAAAAACTCTCTGTAAAGTCAGACATCATGAAATAAAACAACTTACCAATAAAAAAGTCTAAGAGCTACTCTCAAAGCCCCACATCCCTATTAATACATTATACATATTTTACACGCACAAAAACAAAGTTAAAAGAATATTATTCGGGTTGCATTCAAAAGGAATGTCAGAATTAAGGTTGGCCATACAACACTATAACATCCAAGTACTTTACAAACATTCATTAATTTACCTTCACAACACCCCTGTGAGATGTGGGGCTATTATAATCCCCATTTTGCACTGATGAGGCAGAGAGAGATTAAGATCAAAAGTATCCACTAATTTTGGGTGCCCAATTTGAATTGTCTAGAACCTGATTTTTCAGAGAACTTAGCATTATAAAAGACTTTGAGCTCATCTCCCAATTGACTTCATAGTTGCAGATGTGAGTCGTTAGCACTTGTGCAAATCAAGCCCCAGCGTCCTAAGTTGGGCACCCACAAAATGAAGAACCCACAATTAGTGACAATCTGTGAAAAGGTTATTTTAAGTCAGGGCCGGCTCCAGGGTTTTGGCCGCCCCAAGCAGCCAAAAACAAAACAAAACAAAAAAGCCGCGATCGCGATCTGTGGCGGCAATTCGGCGGGAGGTCCTTCACTCCCAGGCGCAGTGAGGGACCGTCCGCCGAATTGCCGCCGAATACCTGGACGTGCCGCCCCTCTCAGGAGCGGCCGCCCCAAGCACCTGCTTGAGAAGCTGGTGCCTGGAGCCAGCCCTGCTTTATGTGACTTCCCTAGAATACATAGGAACTCTATTGCAAAGCAGGCATAGAATCCATTTCTCCAGGGTAGCATTCAACTGCCTTAACCATGCTCCTTTCTCTTCCCAGAATCCCCTGCCTCACTCACAACACACCTTCCAACATCTGTAACCAATGAGGTGCACAATCCTGATTCATCCCCAGAGCAGGTCTATCCTGTGCACTGAATGAGGCAGAGGTCCTGTGGAAAAAACAATATGTGGTGTCATGTAATTAAAGACCATCATAGTGTATGCGCACAAGGAAGACGAATTAAGGTTGCACGGGCAACTTTAATTCTGGAATTTCCTAACTTTGGAGTGCCTGATTTTGCAACCTTAATAATGTTCTTTTTAACATAATTTTGTGTGTGTGTGTGCGCGCGCAATTTCCTAATTTTTTTAAAAAGCAAACTGAAAAAACAGAAATCCAGTCATGTGTTATCCTATTGACACCCACATGGGATGTCAGCAAGGTTGAAACTTTTAGATCTCCACAGGCCTCTGCTACTTGAACTAATAAAGTAATAACAATAGTAAGCTGTCATCCTCTATGTGGATCAGCACTAGAGGGGAATGGGTCACTTTGCCAGTGGGTTTCATAGATATTTGCTGACAGCAGAGGAATGCAGAGACTCAGGAATCTTGCATTCCATTCCAGGTTCTGGAAGGGAGTGTGCGCTAGTGGACAAAGGCTTTTCTGCATGTTACCCACAAGCTTGACCCCTTCTGCCCCATCCCTCCATCTGTCCCTGCCCCAATCCTGTCCCTTCTTCATCACTCAGTCCTTGCCCCAGTCTCCATTCCTCAAGCTTCTCATGCTAATCCCAGTCTCCTTGCCCAGCCAGTCCTAAATTCCCCATCTGGGCTTGCTGTCTAACTCCCAGTCTCTCTCATTCCTCCTCCCTGCACCCAATCCCAAATTTCCTACTCCCACCCAACTCCTTAAAATGAAGGCTCTTTTGCCCTGTCAGTCCAATTATCCCCTCCCGTCTCCTCATCCAATCTGTCTCTTCCCTCCCTACACACTGGCTCTCAGTCCCAGTCTTCCTTCCTGGGCTTCTCATCTAATCCCAATCTCCCCCACCAACGCCTTCCTAGCTTCTTGTCAGTTCCTTCCCCTACACCCCAGTTCCTGTCAGATTTGTCTCTCCTCCTTTTTGGCCCCTTTCCCCCTCCACTGGTTTCTAGTTTGGTCTCCTTTTCCAGCCAGCTCCTTGTCCAATCTGAGTGCTCCCCCCACACCAGGCAACAGACTCCCAGTCCTGGCATCCCCTTTCCACTGCCAGTTACCAGTCTCAGCCTCTTCATCCAGACAGTCTAGACTTGCTCTCCCCAGCCCCTGCTCCCATTCTACTTGCCAGTCCAGTCCCAATCTTCACCATCTAATTCTCAGTCACAATTTCTCTTACCTCCAATCTAATCCCAATCTCACCAGACTTCTTACCTCAATCTACTCCTTTCACTCCCCCTTGATCTGCCTTTTGTCCCTTTTGCATCTGAATCAGATAGCTTCCTCCTCTGTGATGCAGGTAGGGTCCCAGTAGGGGGATTACTGAAAGCAGAGGAGAGACAGGCTCCCTACTCTCAGCACAGCCCCTGCCTGGCCCAGAGAAGCCAGGCCCCACAACCCTGGTCTAGAACATGCTCAGTTGCTCTGTGGGGATGGCACATGCATATAGTAGGTGTGATGAGATGGAGCATTCTTCGTCACACTGTGGAGATGGTGTACATTCAGTCAGGCCATATCTGGGAACTGTGAGAAGCTAAGGCATGCCCAGTGTGGACAGAATCTTCAGAGCATGTGAAAACTGCAATTCTTCAAAGATTTATAATTTAGCCAAACTTGGGAACAACAAAAAGCACATCCCTGACACAAAGGCCACCCCTGCCAAATGTCCAGTCTCTGCTCCAAAGCAAGGGGGCACGAGAGCATTTCAAAAGAAAAGATCTTAAGAGTTTTTTTTTAACATGGACAAACAATGCATTTTTCCCTAGCCTTGTTCTCTGAAACAACTGAAACATTTTGGCTGAAATTTTCCAGAAAAACTATACCTCAGGCAGATGGCACAGGAAATTTCAGCCCAAATGGTTTAAGTTTTGCAATGTTATAAGGAATTGAAAACAGTGTCGTATAATGGAAAATGTTGTGCAATCTTAATAGACAACAAGCCACACCTATAATAAACCCAGCAACATATCATTCCAAACAAAAGACTATTGAGCCTTGCTTGGAAGGAAGACAGAAACACACTTCGATGTACATGAAGAGAGAGAGCATTCTATGATTAAGGGCCCTTGATGGATAAAGCTCTGTTTCCCATATTTTCCAGATTAACCCCAAAGATAGTCAGTCATCCATTGATTTTAATTGCCAAAACAGGATCCAGGGAAGCATTCTATTCTACTGTTATCACTTTTGACTCAAGAAATTAGCCAATATTCAGAGCCTTGCAGGTTGTTATGATTATAAGGAGAAGGAGAAACTGATGAAGTCAGTTATTTCTTTCGATCCTATTTATTTATAAAGAATGTACATAAAGTCCTGTTTCCCTGAACGCAACAGGGACAGTTTCCTTCTAAGCATCTTTTTCCTGTCAGCACACTGGACAAAAAGCTCTCTCTCTTAGCTTTCGCTCAGGGCCATGTTAAAAGTGCTTCTTTGGCTGTCCTTGGCTTTCCCATGCTTCCTCTCTCTGATTCTGATTCACAGCTCCATCAAAAAAATACTCAGCCCTCTATGTTTGTATTCAGCTCCATGTGAAACCCATGTTTTAGGTGGTGGCCCCTATTTTTTAGTTATCTTACTCCAAAAGGAGCTTAAGCTGCTTCTTACATTTGTCCTGAATGAATGATGGCTATCATGCCTACCAGCTTCAGTGAGATCTCACCCAATCTCAGCATAACACTTTATAGGTTTGCTATGTAGTTTCTTATATCACATTCATCCCCATAATATCTGAGCATCTTCCAGTAGTTCATTAAGTAACATGTCCTCTGGAAGACAGGATTAGAATTCAAAGTGATCCTAGAAAACTGGAGAAATGGTCTGAAATAAACTGGATGAAATTCAATAAAGACAAATTCAAAGTATTACACTTAGGAAGGAATAGTCAATTGTACAAATACAAAATGGGAAATGACTATGTGGGAAGGATCTGGGAGTTATAGTAGATCACAAACTAAGTGAGAGTCAACAATGTAATACTGTTGCAAAAGAAGAGAACATCATGCTGGGATGTGTTAGCAGGAGTGATGTAAGCAAGACACAAGAACTAATTGTTCCGCTCTATTCAGTGCTGATAAGGCCTCAGCTGGCGTATTGTGTCGAGTTCTGGCCACCACACATCAGGAAAGATGTGGACAAATTGAAGAAAGTCCAGAAGAGGGCAACAAAAAAGATTAAAGGTTTAGATAACATGACCTATGAGGAAAGACTGAAAAACTTGGGTATCTTCAATCTGGAGAACAGAAGACTGAAGGGGGACATGATAACAGTCTTCAATTATGTAAAAGGTTGTTATAAAAAAGGAGAATGATAAATTGTTCTTCTTATCGACTGAGGACAGGACAAGAAGTAATGGGCTTAAATTGCAGCAAGGGAGATATAAGTTAGACATTAGGAAAAACTTCCTGTCGGGATAGTTAAGCAGTGGAACAAATTATCTAGGGAGGTTGCAGAATCTCCATCATTTGAGGTTTTTAAGAACAGGTTATACAAACACCTGCCAAGGATGGTCCGGATAATACTTAGTCCTGCCTCAGTGCAGGGAAGTGAACAAGATGACCTCTCAAGGGCCCCTCCAGTCCTACACATACATACATACATACACACATACACAAACACACACACACACACACACACACACTTACGTTGGAAAAGACAAGATGAAAGAAATGCACCTTGCATTTGGAGCAGAAGGCAGTGAGCCTGTGGTGGTCCTTCGTTTCTTTGGAAGTTTATTCCATAGTCCCCTTTGGTAGGCCAGGCCCTGTATTATTCCAGACTTTAAATCATCAGGAAAAAAATTTAAAATCAATTTCTTAAGTGATTTTCAAATGCTGTTTTTAAGCTCTCCTTTTTTTAATCTGACTACTTTGTTTTTATTTAAAAGTGTAAAGCAAAATATGTGTTCAACACTCACTCCAGGCCATTTGGCAGTAGTGAACTCTTCTTGGTTGCTAGAGGCACTCAGCCAACCCGGGGCACGAATATAAACTTTGCTATGACCTCGCGCCCTATTGTGTGTTATTGCTTACATAACTCCAACCTACTTAAAACAAAAACTATTGATGGAAAGATGCACAGACGGAATCGCAGTGACATTATGGCCTTTTACTGGATAGCTGGAAGCATTAAAATGATCCCACTTTATCAGACAGCACAATAAAATATGGATGTTAAATAAACAAGGATGTGTGTGTATGCACGTGCAAGAAACAGAAATAGGGCTGTTTTGTTTCAGAGAATTTTTAACTTACTAGCTTGCATAGAATTTGGGTTTGAGTAATTTGGCAAATTAAAAGTCTATGTTTGTACAGAGGTAATCTATGCTTTAGAATATCTGATAGTATTGTGGAGGAAACACAGATAGACTGCTTAAAATTTGTTTCTAGTAGGTTTAATAATGAGATAATACAAAAATACAGACTTGGAGAGTTATGTGACTGAACATAAAAAAGTATCAGCTCACTGAGCACTGTAGCTATCTAGAAAACACACATAAAAATTCAGATAAGAACTGAATGTGAAGCAATAGCACAATTTACTTACAATCTGGAATATCAGCAGGATTTTAGTTTGTTGTTTGTGGGTTGCTGGGGTATATGGTACATTACAGTAGAGCATCAGCACTAATTCTACATGGCAGCTCCTCAGAATACCATCTGCTTCCCCGGTAACTCTTAATATAGTTGTAATTATCTACTTCTGAGCACTTTATTGGGAATATCATTTGCAAATTAATCAACTACAGACCGGTAAAACAAATGACATGCTTGTCTGAAAACAACAGCATTATTTCAAATTATTTTCCTAAGGATTAGGAAATATCAGCTACAGCTGAAGGAGGGAGGGAGCCAAGGAAAGAGTTATAGTCAACTTGTGGAACTCCTTACCTGAGGAGGTTGTGAAGGCTAGCACTATAACAGCGTTTAAAAGAGAACTGGATAAATTTATGGAGGTTAAGTCCATTAATGGCTATTAGCCACAATGGGTAAGGAATGGTGTCCCTAGACTCTGTTTGTCAGAGGGTGGAGATGGATGGCAGGAGAGAGATCACTTGATCATTACCTTCACTCCCTCTGGGGCACCTGGCATTGGCCACTGTCGGTAGACAGGATACTGGGCTAGATGGACCTTTGGTCTGACCCGGTACGGCCGTTCTTATGTTCTTATGTTATGTTCAGTGCCAAAGCAAAGTTCGCCCTAGTGGATTTCTTGTAGGAGATCTTGGTTTGTTGGTTACACATATTAAAAGTCTTGTAAAAATTCTGAAGACTGCATCATGCCCATGTAAAGTATTGTTGTGTTGAGTGGCACCTTCTGTTCAAATGGAGTGGCTTTAATTATTCGAAAGCCAATTGTATCAGAAGTGACGAGAAACCATATAAAATGTACTGTTCACATTGAAGTTTCCCATAAGTAATTAGGGAAATGATTTTGGAGGATCACAATAAGCAACCAGGCTGCTATCGGTTTACCCATGTAGACACCATAAACAGTCCTTACATGATAATACCACTGAGACAGAGATTTTTAAAATCACTCTACTTGTAATTCTTGAAATATCAGAACCTCACAAACTAAATATAATAATCTACCTCACGGAACATGCATGATGTGAGCCATGCTTTCATGATGTCCTTTATCCAGCAGTAGTTGTAACTGAAGCACTGTGTAATGGCAGACAGTGGGATAAGCTGATTGATGATCACAGAGTGGTATTTCTACATTCATGGTTGGGAGCTCACAAATAGAAGCTAGTCCAATAAAAGATATTACCTCAACCATCTTGTCTCTCTCACTTCCAAGTCAGTCATTTTAATTTATACTGAGCTAGCACTTGGTCACACAGTGTGCTAATGCCACCTGTAATTTTTAGAAGATGTTATTTAAATTAATGTTAATCAAAAACATCAAAACTAACACAAAACTCAAGTTGTCAGATCATTTTAGATCCATGTGTCCAAAAAAAAGTATTAAAAAAAAAACCACTTTATAAGAACATTTTTAATGGGCATAACAAATAGCTTTCAGACCAAATTCTGCTCTCTGTTAACAAACATATATCCCCACGACAGCAATGGAGTTCCATGAGCGTTGGCTGAAAGCAAAATGTTACCCACAGAATTTTGAGCAAACACTGTTCAAAAATGGCCAAAGCATTCCTATTTGAAAATTAGCTACAAAGCATATGCAGCAGTTATTTTTCTTCTTTAACTATACACCATGTCTCAGAAATACTGAAAGAGGTGCTTGATAACTGTAGCATACAAAATTCTGTTGATTCTCTTGGGAGCATATTACAATACACAATACAGTGTGACCACTGACAAAATATATGGTCCAGAGGAATAAAGGGGCCAGATCCACAGCTGGTGTAAATTGCCATATCTCCATTGAAATCAGTAGAGCTATGACAATTTACACCAATCAAGAATCTGGTCTTTTAATGTGCCTCTGAATACACAGCCATAAAATTTATGCATGAACTAGTTTGTATGCACAAAATCCACATTTGTGGATGAAATTCACCCCAGTGTAGAGGTCCAACACAAGGCCTATGCTCCTTTTAAGTCCCATTAAACATTATGGGTGAAATGCAGGCCATTGACTTCAATGGGGTCAGAATTTCACCATATGCGTCTAAGTTGTGGTAAGACCTAGTGCGGGTCCTTTGCATATTGAGTAAATTTAATCCTTGTGCGTTTCTGTTCACAGAAACCAGGTCCTTTCACATCCTAAACATGATTGGTCTCATGCTTCCAAAATTTATTGGGAGAATTTACAAAACCTGTTTAAAAATCTGGCCCTAAATGACAAAGAAGTGAAGCAGTGGGTGGTTTGTTGTCCTTAGTTAGAATGCTGCTGTTAAAAAAAAAAAAAAAGTGTTAGGATAACATTAAGGATATCACTTAAACTGACAAAAGCAAAGAAAGGACAGAGCATTTGTCTGAATTAACTCACCTGTTCCACGCCTAAGTATCTCAGTGATCTCTGAACAGTGAGTGTTCGTTCATGTCCTAGGAGCTAAAATACCTTGAATAGGTGCACTTGTTTGCATGTATTTAATTCTATACAGGAATGCACACTATTGTGAACCAACTGTAATATAATATTTTCTACATTAACTAAGGAATATCACGTAGTACAGAGAAAGACACCTTTAAAAAGAACTGTGAATTCTCACTGGTAAAGCATAGCTAATGCATATCTTACGAATACCAAGATCTTATCTGCCTTGGTTAATACATCCGAAGTCTGTATGTACTACCCTTCCCTGCACTGAGTAGTACTTACTTATGTGAGTTGCTGCATTAAACTTTTATGAATAAAGTTTGCAGAATCAGGCACTTAGATTTCAGTAGGCCTAGCCTGCATTACTTCTAAAAAAAAATCCTCCTACCATTTTCCTCTAATACTTCTGTTAGGCAGCAGGGCTTTTCTGCTGCTTAGAAAGACATCTCTGTTCTCTGGAGTTTTGTAGCAATTCCTTGATGGCCCCCTGAGGTTGCTTTTAGCGAAGCAAGACATATCCTGAGTAGGCACGGACATCTTAGCTAGCTTCAGTGCTACAGCTTACTCATTTCCTTGTTCCATTGCGGTTCTAACCTTCTTTCAGATTAAGAGCAATTTACATCTCTTTAACTAGACATATTGGTGTTATTACCATTGCAGTCCTATTGATTGCAATGCTGCACTTAGAATCACTGTTCCAATTTTATCATCCTTAGTCATTCTTGCATGACTACATATTTATGTATGGTCCTGTAATTTAAATTAGTATATAACATTAGAAAGGAAGCATGACACAATTAAAACAAATATAAAAGCATAAAAGACTGATGTCAAGCTGTTGAATAAATGCCTCCCTTTTTACCATGTATTAATGCCCAGTGGTTTGTTTCTTTAAATGGGGAATTTTGTTAGCTTTTTGAAACCACATAGCCATAAAACAACTTATTAAACCTTGAAAACAAGTGAAGTGATTGTTTAAAGGTTTCATATACTGCTCTATGATATAAAATGCCCCAATACCTAAGAAGGTGTAAACACACATGTATATACCACTACAAAGAGACACAACACTCTATAAATATTTACAAGTAATAATAAAATGACAAAAGCAAAATTAAAAATCAAAAGACAGGTGATTATACTATACTAATGATATTTAAAGATCAGGAAGGTCCAGAACCTTTGTGGTCATGATATTATTATTTCTATTGCGGTACAGCCTGGAGTCCACAATCAGGTTTCATAGTTCTATTGTGCTAAGCTCAGTACAAATGAGTAGAAAAAAGAATCCTTTGCAGAACAAAGCTCACAGAATCTTTGCCATCACCTGCACCTAACCAAAATCTTCTTTCTAGGTTTACGAAGATACAGATAAAAGCCACCTTCCAAAATTACTACAGCCCATTCACTGACTTCACTTCTCTGACTCCCATTTTTATAATGAAATTAGCAGCAAATGTAACATATACAATACACACAAAAAACAGACTCGTGTTTTCCAGTGATTCCCAGTTCCCACATTATTACTGTAGTCTTTTAATTGATTGGAAAGAGTCAAAGGGGGTGGGGGAGAACAGAGAGAAACTTGGTATGTGGACAAGTTTCTAATGACCAAGCGGAGTCATACTGTTTCTCCATAAACAAAAGTGATTTCAGCTCAGTTCGTGATGGGGAGAACAGAGATTCCCGTCATTCCTCTGCCATAACTTTGCATACTTGCAATCTGATGATCCCTAATAAAGATACAAACTTATCATCCCCCTCAGGCCCACAGAGAATATCTTAGAATGGTTTCAATCTAATGAGATATAGAACTACTTTATCTTTTTTAAAATATTGATCACATTTTCCTTGAATATTTTATTACATAAGTGTGAACATGCATGCATTGCATATAAAACGTCAGCAGCCGCAGTAATCAATAAACAGGTCATTCAGCAAATATACTTTGATGAATTCACATAAAAAACCCTACTTGCTTGAGAAATACACTGTTTCATTTGCAAAGATTGATGCTGAATGCAGATTAAATTGAACAAGTGGAACTTTATTAAACCCTGTGTACTGCTCTGTCCATGTGGTTGAGTTGCTTCCAACCTAACTCCATGTGTTTCTTGTTCCACTGTCCCATCAATAACAGACCCTCAAGGGAACATGAGACCTCTGACTTCAGTTCCAATGATCATGATAGATCTTCCCTATTTTACAAACACTTTAATATATAAGCTTTAAAAACAAGACCCCCTAGACCCTAGACCCCCACCCATGACTCTTCAGCTAGAGGATGCTAGCAGACAGCTGAGTTGGAGTCTTGTCTTTCCCCAGACTGAGCTGGTTACAGTTTTTGAGATTGTTTGGTCTCCCAACAGGCGACCACATTGGAAGTGACCTTTCTCCGTTTCCCTGTCACGTCTCCGACTCTAGCAAACTCTCTCTCTGTGGAGTCTCCTCCCTCCCTGTGGGGTTGGCTTCATGATGGTTTGCTGTTTCTCCATTCCATGATGATCTTTGTACCACTGTAGGATCCCTCTGGGTGTTGTGTCTGCTGGCTCTGTTCCTTCAGATCACTTGTCCCTCCTGCCTAGTGACCTCATATGTCCTGGGTGCCACTGCACCCCTCACAACTCCTTTAGTCTGTTCCTTCTAGTGTCTCTGTAACAGCTGGATCCCCACAGGAGTGCCCATCTCCAACGCTGATAAGTCCTTGGCTGACCTGTCTTTCTCTAGTGCCAGCTTTATCTGACTGTCAGCCATCTCCTCTCATCTTTATAGCTGCAACAGGTTTCCACCCACTGGTGGCAGGGTTTTGATACTTCACCTCTTTAGTGCCTGCATTGGACTGTTTTGGCACCCCTGTGATGGGTATTCCTCTGTGCCAGTTCAGAACACCATATATCTTACAAACTGAGCCTTCACTGCTTGCCACTGGCTGACTTGCTTCTCGTAACAGGCAGCGCATCAAGCTCACAAAAATTTGAATAGCCCACCATAATCAAATACTGCTTTTAGTGAAGGTAAATAGGTCCATTCCCACCTTTTTCCATGGTTGGGTGGGCAGCTCATGTGGTAACAGAGTCTCTTTCTGCTGGCGGTTTTCACACAACCTGCAGGTGTCACATCCTTCTATCAAGGAATGAAGGGGTATAGTCATTCCTGGCCAGTAAACACACACTCAAGCCAACCTAAAATAGCTGTTGATACCTAAGTGTGAGGCATGTATTTTCTGCCTGACATCCCTATGTAATGAGGCAGGACAACAGCTCTCTGTCCTCAAAATATGATTCCATCCCATACACACAGCTCATCTTTAAATTGAAAGTATGGTTCTGCTCCTACCAGTACTTGGCTTTCACCTTCTGGCCACCTTCCTATTATCACTCTCTTGGCCGCCCATAGTCGGATGCTCTTTTTCATAGCCTCTTTGATTTCTACTGTTGAAACTGGGAAATTGAATCCATTTACATGCTACACTATGCCCTGATCTGCATCCCCAATATTAGGTCTATCCGCCCTTCTCAGGGTGTCAGCTAACACCAGTAATCATCCTGGAAAATACCTAACCTCTACCTGGTAGCTCTGGTGTCACAGCAACATGCACTGCAATCTCTCTGGAGCCCAACTGTCTCTAGGGATTGTGATCTTTTTGCTCTGAGTAGCCATAGATGCACTGATGGAAACGCTTCACTCCAAATACCACAGCCAGAAACTCTTTTTATTTGGGTGTTCCCACATTCAGTCTCTGATGGGGCACTGCTGGCATAAGTGACTGGCTGCTCCTGCAAAAGAGCTACACCCAATCCTTTCTCCAGTGCATCACACCAGAGGGTCAGGGGTTCTTCTGTCTGGTAGTACTTCAGGACAGGGGCATCCATTATTATTTGTTTCAGCATGTCAAATGCTTGCTGTTTGGGACCTGCCAGTCCCACTCAACATCCTGCCTTGTGAGCAGATTTATGGGTTCCATGACTGAAGCCAGGTGTGTACAGAACTTGGGCAGAAAATTTATCATTCCTATGAAGCGCAGTACCCCTTTTATTCTCACTGGAGCTGGCATCTCTCTGTTCAGATCTGCTTTCAATCTTTCTGCTGTGAGCAGATGTCCAATGTATGTCACCTCACACTGTCTGAGTCACTTTTTTGTTTATTTGAGTTTTATGCTCTTGTTCCTGTACTGCTTGCAGTTTTCTGCCATGGTCTTGTTCAGCTTCTGTATCATTGCTTCCTCCACCTACATTGAGAATATCATCTGCACTTATTTTTACCCCATGCAGTCCTTTCAGAGGTTGGGTGAACACAATTTGCCTGGTGGCTTCTTTACCACCACTATGATTCTTACCCAGGCTGTACTGGCCTCTATGATATCCCTGCTCTGCAGACTTTCAAGCTCCTTGAGTACTGGATTATGCAGTCCCACAAATTTTCTTTCGTGGTAAGCACACAGATTCCACTTTAGGGTCTACTTCCAGTCACCACTTTCCTTTGAAGCACTGTTAACCTTTGAAAACATCCCCACATGCTTTTAAAATTGGCTCCATTGTCCACGGGACTCCCCCTCTTAACTTTTACATTGCATGTATAAAATTCGGACACTGCACCCTGAGCAGATCCATAGTGTGGATGGCTCTGTTCCCCAGTAGGGGTCCTGTAGTGCTTACCATCCACACTCTTCAGTTGGTAAGTTACTATGAAGTTTTACATTTTCCTTACAGCTGCATTATGCCCTCATTGTCCATGATTAGAAGGCACCTGCTTTCTGTATTGGGTGTGTTAGAGTCCAAATTATCCAAAAGAATCACACTGCAAGAAGCTCCACTACCCAGCTGAAATTACACAGGGTGTTTCCCCATTACCACTGTTGCATACATGGAGGTTGGTATTGTGCCTTGTTGCTTTCCTGTCCCAACAGCCTGAATCTGATACACTCTTGAACTCAAGGAGAGAGTCAAGATGTCATCACTGTTGTCTAATGTACAAGAGGGGGAGGGGACAAGTTTGACTGAATCTTTCTGGGTTTTTCTTTTGTTCTTGCACACATTGGTAAAATGGTTCAGCTTGCCACATTCCTTGCATGTTGTCCTAGTTGCCGTTACTTCTCCTTTAACCTCCCATGCTGTTTCCCACAGCAAATTCATCTCACTATCAGTATGGAACACTGGCCACCTGCTCTCCTTTGCTGTTCTCTCACTGCATGTACTTCTGAGGGTGTTGTACCATCTATGGTTTCCATCCTCTCTCTTGAGGCTCCTGCTGGACACCCTAAGTCTAAGCATCTGTCTAATGTGAGATCTCCTTCTTGAAGCAACCACTCCCACAAGTGGTGATCCCAAGTGTCACAGACTATCCTAACCCAAATCAGGGAGACTGTCAAGTCCCCAAAATTGCATGTAGCAGCTATTTTTACTTTCTTGCTGCTGTCGTCCTCCTGCTTGTGCACAGCTGGAACTCCTCCTTCCACCATATCCCTTGCTGGATTAGGTTTGTGTCTGCAAAATCCAGGGCTCTGGGAGCTTAAGACCAAGTTCCGTGGCTCACACTGCCAGCTGCTGCACTTCAAAGAATCCACCACTCAGAGGCTGCCACCTTGTTTTATTCACAAAGAATGAAGCTGAATGCAGGTTAAGCTGAACAAATGGAACTTTATTAAGCCCTGTGCACTTCTCTGTCCAGGTGGCTGCATAGCTTTCAGCCCAACTCCTCAATTTCCCTGTTCCCTTGATATCCCATCAATATCAGCTACTCAAGGAAACATGGGCCCTCTGACTCCAGTTCCACTGATCATGATAAACACTGCAATACAGATATCCACATATCATTACTTCATGTTAACACCTTGCATTCATCTGCCAAAACAGTGTAACAGGATAGAAAAACTTAAATGGAGACTTTGGGGTCAAATGTGTCCCAAACTGCACTTCCAATGAAAAATGTGCTTTTATAAAACCTAAGAAATCTCTTAAGTGAATGTATACATACATGTCTGCAGAACAGGCCAGAGAATGCTATATCTCTTTCCTCACTGAACCCACCATTCCTCCCCACCCTCTCTTCTAGGGATCTCCTTAAAACACATTTCTTCAGAGAAGCATAAAGCACCGCAGTCTAAAAACATCACCACACTGCTTAACTGTTAATAAGAAATGCCGATCACTCACTTAGCAGAGGGTTATATGGCCATCACCTTGTCCTTCCCTTCCTCAATCTCCCATGTTTGTCACCTCTTCCAAATGTTCTTCCCTTAAATTAGGGCCTAAACCTGTAAATGCTTCTGTTAAAAAATAAAGTTGCTCATGTGCATGCTTGCAAAATCAAGCCCTTGTATTGTAAATGCTTCTGAGCGGGGACTGTGGGCAAGATTCACAGCCACACTGCAGCTGCACTATGCCCATCTACCGGTATGAAACAACTATATACCTGGCAGATCCAAACACTACAGGATTCTCCATGTGGTGGTGGTGTAGTATCTCTGTTTACCAGTCTCCAGCCCTTAGTGCAGGGGAACGTCTGAAGAAAAGGGTGCCAGACAGAACACAGAAAAAGACCATACCCAGCCCCATTTTACCAATATCAATTTCAAAGTCACAGTGGCCTGCTTGGAAATACAACAAAATGTTATGAAAGCAAAAAACGACTATCTGGAAGCTTTCTCCTTCCTCCACAAATCACAGCTCCAAATGTATTTTATTTTTTAATTTCAAAAGTGAGAAAGGATACAGTCAAGAGTGGATTTAAAATTGGTGTAGCCTATAAACTCATAATAGACTAGAATCTGGCTTGAGATAGAGATGATGGAGGTGAAGAGTTTAATGGATAAGTATTGAAAAGAGCTGATCCATATAATCCAATGAATGTCAGGATCACGATTTAAAACTCAGTCCGGCACAGATTTCAAAACCAATGTAATGGCAGCAAAAGCTGGGAAGCATGTGCTGCACAAATCTAGTGCAGGTTAGAACCTTAACTGCATAATTCTCCTCTGTGCCATTTGAACTCTAGAAGACCTATTAAAAATAAAGTACAGCAGAGCAAGAGAGAGCATTCGTAAGTTTATGACACAAACATAATAATCATCTGGAGCCAAAACTTAGGAAGAGCCTTCGAGAATTTTTGCTTGCAGTGTGTTCGTTTTAAACAGACATTCACGTCTGCGCAATGGACAGCAGAGTACTTTCCTGCATGAGTTTATAAACAAGCAGCTCAACGTACAGGTCAAAAATGAGTGATATATGACAAAACAGATTTGATGAAGTGACTTAGTAATCTTCACACAGTTATTTGGCATTCATAATAACTCAGAATTTGTTTTCACACTACCTGATGGGGGGCAGCTCAGTTTATTATTAACAAAATGCCAACCACAGATTCAGCCTCGCAATCAACTCCATTATTTACAAATATTCACTCCATTATAACAAACCAGCACCAGGGGAGACACAAGAGAGAATTTTCCTCTAAAAAATTCTGCTTTTGTGTGTGCATAAATACACTCTCACTCTCTCACCAAGACAAGATGGTGTTACAAATTAAAGAAAGCCTAGGAACCCAAAATGGAGAATTGTGTGATTTTACATTAATTCAAACTGGTCATCAAAGCATTCATTGTGGAAATAAACTGAGGACTCTAAAGCAAACAGGATCGTATCTATGCCTCTTGTAATCCAAGAAGGGGTCCCAAGAATGTCATTGTCTATGGCATCAAATACTACTGCACTGAAATCAAACAGGAGAGTGAGAAATAAAAGTATGTGTTTGCAGAGATGAGTCATCAGGTTTTCCATCACAAGCTTTTAACATTTTAATAAGAAAACGGATGTTGAAGTGGAACAACATACAGTGGAGCCAATTCTGTAAATTCTTATTATCTAGGCATAGTACTTAGTACCATAGGCTTTGTCAGAAGTAAGATTACTTCCTGTTAGGCTAACACACTATGAAGAATCATATTAGTTGAGGAAATATGTTTCAAGTTGACAGCTGCTGTTGACATACATCTCACCTCACTATCCAAAGCAGTGACCACAATGAAGTTGAAAGTGGTGATAATAAGAAATTCTGAAGACACAGTAGACTGATTTTTACAAGAATCAAGAAAGGAAATGCTGTAATAAAAGTGAGGGGGAAAGGAGCACTTAAACCTGTGTGCAAGAAAACACACCCTTCCTTCTCACCCCCCAAAATGGACACGTGCTGGTAGATGTCCTGAAGTAGTAAGCCTGCACCTATTCCTCTACAGGTCAGAAATTTGTCCCCTTTGCTTACATTGGTCCAGAAAATTATGACACAAAACCGAATTACACACAGAGGAGTTTTATAACCATTTTTATAAAAGAATATTAGGCAAGGGATTGGGTACAGACCAACAGGCCAAAATGGGAAACTTAAGGGAATTCAGCAACATCAAAACAATAGCACAGTCCCTTCCCCTCCAAATCCACTGCTGCCCAAAACCTCTACCCCTCTCCCACCTGATACCTCTGATCCCACTGGTGGTGCACATGAAGGTGAGACGCACTAGCTAGTGACATACACTGCTGAGTGGCTGGTCAGTCTGGACCTCTGGTCT
The DNA here is from genome assembly GCF_011386835.1 of Chrysemys picta bellii. Taxonomy (NCBI): domain Eukaryota; kingdom Metazoa; phylum Chordata; order Testudines; family Emydidae; genus Chrysemys; species Chrysemys picta. Next base: position 109,053,269 of record NC_088795.1, on the reverse strand, counting down.
GGTTGGGTGTGTTGCTTCTTTGCTAGTTGGCCTTCACCTTTCCTCGAGACACATGCGAGTCTAAGTCCAAAGTGCTCACAAATCCCAGTCTAGCAGTGCCCATCACAGTCCTTTCCCCAGGCTCAAACACAGCCACATCCAGGGCAACACAGTTCTTCCTTCCACAGAGCCCCCCCCGCTCCCCCCAATCCTCCCACACAATACACTACAGCCAAGATGGTGCCCGCCTCCCCGTTCGTCCAAAATGTCATGGAATCCTCTGGCTTCTTTCCCTTTTCAGCCATTGATCATCCAGGACATGGTAACTCACACTTAAGTGCCATCTACCATCTTATTACATTACCCCCTGCTTCTAAGGGGATGCACCTTCACATCCTTCTGGAAGCTACTTCAGATTGTCCTTAAGCCACATGGGCAGCCTGGGCACTTCTTGTGCTCTGCGCTGGGGTTCTCAGACTGGATTCAGGGGTGGCAGGAGTGAGTCTCAAGAATGTTCCCCTCCTGTGCCCTGCCCTGACACCAACTCAAACATTTGCTCACCCTGACTATCCTCATCTTCATCGGGGGAGGATACCCACTCTACACTTTCTGACTCAGGGACATTTTTCCTTGGGGGTTGCGTCTTAGAACTGGGGGGGGGGGCTGTAATATGGGACCACTGAAAGTATCTCATTTTAAGTTAGGTGGTCACCCAGAGCTCCTGTGTAGGATTAGTGTCCCCACACTGTGAATTCACATAGGGCTGTGAATTCACTGGAGTGTACCCAGTGATGAGCTGCCAGAATGTTAATAACTGGTTCCCTACCGGGTCTTCGGCAGCGGGTCCTTCACTCGGTCCGGGTTTTCAGCGGCACTTCGGCGGTGGGTCCTTCAGTGCCACTGAAGACCCAGAGCAAGTGAACGACCCGCTGCCGAAGTGCCGACGACGAGCCGGTAGGGAACCGGTTATTAAGCGCCACCCAATGAGTACAAGCCCGAGACCCCTCACCCTAACTACCCCCCAGGGCCCCACCCCCTACCCAATTCACCCCGCTCCCTGTCCCTTGACTGCCCCAACCCCATCCACCACCACCCCAACAGACCCCCGGAACTCCCATGCCTACCCAACCCCCCTGTTCCCCGTCCCCTGACCGCCCTCCCAGAACCTTCGCTCCCTCCAACCACTCCCTGCCCCTTATCCAACCCCTCCTCCCAGCCCCGGCCCGGCCCTCTTACCATGCTGCTTAGGGCAGTGCGTATGGATGCCGCGCAGCCTGCTGGAGCTCACAGCCCCACCCCCTTACCATGCCGCTCAAAGCGGCAGAAGCTGCAGAGCTGCCCAGGAGCGGTCCAGAGCGCTGGTGCTGGGCTCTGCAAGAAGGGGGAAGGCGAGGGAGGGGCCGGGGGAACCTCCCCAGCTGGGAGCTCAGGCGGGCCAGACAGGATGGTCCCGCGGGCCGGAGTTTGCCCACCCCTTTAACAACCAGTTCTGAACCGGCTTCTAAATTTAACAACCGGTTTGCACGAACCGGTGCGAACTGGCTCCAGCTCATCACTGAGTGTACCACAAAAGACTGTCCACCTGGCTCAGCGGACAGCATCCTGGACAGTTTCCTAACGACTGTATAGGGACCATTAAACTTTCTGCATAATTTTTGACACAGCTCCTCCTTATAGTCTGGTTCCATATCTACATCAGTTCTCCTGGTTTGTACACCTTTCTAGTGACACTGAGGTCTTAGTATTCATTCTGTCTTTGTGTGGCCCTAACCTGATGTCTCTTAACAGCCTGGCTCACACTATTCACGTAGTCCACTATGCATGTGAAATACTCAGATGAATTGCTGAACTCTTCCAATACATCTACCCTAGATATAAACCCCAAAAGTAGACATATCCCATCCAAAGAACACCACATATGGTGTATATCCTGTAGAAGACTGGACACTGCTCCAATAAGCCATCATAACATAGTGGAGTAACACATCCCACACACTTTGATTGTCTTTAATCAAAGAGGATAGACTACCAACAAGAATGCTGTTGAATTTCTTAACTAGCTCATCAGATAGGGGAGTGATAAGGTGTAGAGCAGATTTTGTGGCTCTCCAAAGGTCACAAACCTATTGGAACAATCGGGATTCAAAATTTCCTCCCAGAGTAGCATGCAGTTATTAACACCCTCAAGAATGGCAAAGATGCCGCCTAGACAACATTTGTACTCAACAATTCAAACACTTTGGACCAGCAATGAAGAACTCATTACTCAAGTTGTTGAGCACATGCTCAGCCATATATAAAGCACCCAAGTTTCAGTGACAAACACACCTTGTGGCACTCCTGAAGCAAGGGAAGGATGCAATGGAAATGAAGAACTTCAGACCTAAATCACTACTATGTCACCTCTACAAACCGTAGCAACATATCATCCTAATCTGCCTATCATCACTCATTGAAAAGCACCTAATCACAGAGCATGCTGGATTCTACCCAGGCAAGTCATGCGCTAGTCATGTACTGAACATGACACAGTACATTAAAGATGGTTTTGAAAAGGGTACTGTAACAGGAGCCGTGTCTGTCGGCCTTTCAGCAGCATGCAAAACAGTAAATCTCCAAAAGCTCCTCGCTAAAATATACCACATGATGAAAGATCATCAGCTTGTACAACTGATGTAATCTCAACTAGAGAATCGACATTTTTACGTGAAACTATGCAAGAAGGGAAGCCGATAGCAGCAACAGAAAAACAGCCTACCACATATCTACAAATGATTGACTGATCCATCTCAGCACAAGAAGTTTGATCTATACCAACAAACTACGTGTCACTGCCCAAACCAAGGCTTTTACCCAGATCAAAGCTATGCTAACATTGGCACTATCTGGGCTCTTAGTCTATTACACCAAGAATCAATTGAGCACCATCACAGCTGAAACTCAAGTGAATCTTTTCTATCTTCAAAAAGAACAGGAGTACTTGTGGCACCTTAGAGACTACAAAATTTATTAGAGCATAAGCTTTCATGGACTACAGCCCACTTCTTCGGATGCATACAGAGTGGCTGTATGCAGAGTGGATGCATTTACAGACTAACATGGCTGCTACTCTGAAACTTTTCTATCTTCAGAATCATGAGGCCAATAGACAACTCAACATCATCTGGAATGGGGTATTGCTCACCCACTGCTGGAATCCTGACTATATAGGAGTGTGCAGTCTAGCATCAATATCTCCTTCAAGGCACACATGGAGAAGAAAAAGGGAAAGTTAGGGCCCAGAATAACATACTCAGGAAACTGGCAAATTCAAAATGAGGAACCAACCCACCAGTGCTGAGAGCCTCTGTATGTGCACATGTTCAGTGCAGGAAAGACTGGCTCACACAAAGAAGCTGGACACTGTGCTGAATGACAGCTCCCGCTACATCACAGCATGTCTAAAAGCAACAAACATGAACAGCCTTTATGTGCTTGGTCGAATCGCTCCACCAGATATCAGGAGAGTGGAGGCAAACCTGAACAATTACAATGGGTCGAATATATTAGACATCTGCTACGTGGCCACACCACAGCAGTTAGCCACCTGAAATCACAGAAAAGCTCCATGGTGGCAAAAGAACCACTTTAAAAAAAATCTGTGGTGGCTATGTGACTTGAAATGTGGCGTACATGGCTCAAAATACTTGACAAGGATGTCAAAATGCACAGATGTTGCCAAATGCATTCTTGCAGGTGCAGAGAAGGATTGGTTGACCTGTAGATGTTTAAATCACCTCCAAACAAGAGTTGGCAGGTTAAAAGTCAATGTGCAGATGTGGGGCTATTCCAATGACCCAGTGGTGAAGCAAATCCTATGGAACATCTGTTGGTCTGCGCCTCCTGGAGAAACCGTGCACCATGGAAGATCTCATCAGGGCTACCAACCAGGATATATGTTCCCAACAGAAGAAAAACCTATGATTGTGGTGGACAGACGTGAGAAGCACTAGCAGCATGCAAGGACTGAGACACTCCCTGGAAGTACACAAACCTCTTAACAAAAGCCCTTTCTACAGTCAGGAAGAGGGGTAATAAATAGTCAGCCATTACCAGCACATATTTGTTCCCTTGGGGCTTAATGGGCAGAGGTCCCAAGATATCCAATGCCACCCTTTCAAGGGGACCCCAGCCTGTGGGGAGATCATTGGAGCCCTAGGTTTACTTCCTATTTCTTTCTGAACCCCACACATTTTGCATGACCTACACCAATCCCTCGCAGACTTTCTCCATCCCAGTCAGAAATACTGGGCCTGGGCCTTATGAGTGACTTTTTCTATACTCAAATCTCCTTTATTTACATCATGAAGGGCCATTAAAATCACCAACATTTTCTTCTCCAGCACTACTACTGAACAAGTTCCAACCTTTCCCCAGATACTGGCAGCATCTACACCGTATCCGCTGTCTAACACTCAGCTTGGGCCACACAGGCAAGGATGATGCTGAACTTTCTCTGGGAACTCCCCACTATCAGTTCTTTCCCATCTTATCAATTTCTCTATATCAGTATCTTCCATGGGCTCCCATGCCAATCTACTGACTCACTGATATTTTCTGCATCTCTGATATTATGATCCTTGACGCCCCCACCCCACCCACCCAATCCCCAGCCCCTAGAGAATGGCAGCACCTCCATGATCTTGGTCTCTGCTTCAGCTTCTCCGAAATCAGGACAAGGCATTGCCATTCTGGTGTTTCTTCCCCAGGTGGTGCACAATCTGCTAGTCAACCTGAGCCTACCGTTACAATGATCTAGCTAATTCCCCTTCAGGTTGATGGAAATTCTGCAGCCACTGGACAGAACTGTGTTCTGTCCTCAACATGAATTGTCTCCCTAGAAGAAAATGCCAAAAATATTTGGTAAAGGTCACCACAGCGAGCAGCTCCTTCTTTGTCATCGCATACTTGCACTCCGCTCTACTTAGAGCTCAGCTAGCATAAGCTATCACTTTCTCCTAGCCATCTTCCACTTGTGGTAAAACTGCTCCAATACCTACCTCATTTGCATCAGTGTCCAACAAGAAGGCAGTTGAGGGTCTGGATAAGATAAGATGGGAGCTGACATCAACCACCACTTCAGCTCCATGAAGGCATCCTGACACTCCTCAGTCCAGAGGAACTTTGCCCAAATCTTATGGAAGGGGTTAACAACAATAGCAAAGATACCCCAAATCCTCTGTGGTAGGAGCCCAAACCCAAGAAACTGTGCAGCTCAGTGATATCCCAAGGTAATGGCCATGATCTGATGGTCTCCACATTATCTGGATGTGGGCCTACTCCCTCTACAGAAATCACACGTTCCAAATACTTTCTATCCTGGCAGAAAAGTTAACATTTTGCTGGTTGAACTTTCAAATTGGCACCTTCTGACCTCTTGAGTATCAATTTCAGTTTCTACGAGTGTTCTTCAAAGGGTTCATAGTTTCATAAATTCTAAGGCCAGAAGAAACTACTTTGATCTTCTAATCTGACCTGTATAGCATAGGTCGTGGAACTGTCAAAATAATTCCTCGAGTATATCTTTTAGTACAACATCTAATCTCAATTTAAACATTGTCAGTGATATAGAACTAACCACAGCCCTTGGTAAGTTGTTCCAATGGTTAATTACTCTCCCCTTAAAAAAATAAAATGCCTTATTTCTGGTCTGAACTGTCTGGCTTCAACTTTCTGCCATTGGATCATATTATACTTTTCTCTGATAAACTGAAGAGCTCATTATTAAATATTTGTTCCCCAAGTAGGCATTTATAGACTGCAATCAAGTCACCCACTAACCTTCTCTTTCTAACCTAAATAGATTGCTCTCCTTGAATCTATCCACTGTAAGGCATATTTTCTAATCCTTTAATTATTCTCATGGCTTTTCTCTGAGCCCTCACCAATTTATCAATATCTTCTTCAATTGTGGGTACTAGAACTAGACACAGCATTCTAGCAATAGTCACAGCAGTGTCAAATATAGTGGTAAAATAACCTCTCAACTCCTACTCAAGATACCCCTGTTTATGTATCCCAAGATTGCATTAGCTCTTTTGGCCACACTGAGAGAGTGTGTTCACCTGATTATTCACCATGATCCCCTAATTTTTTTCAGAGTAATTGTTTCCCAGGATAGAGTCCCCCATCCTATATGTAATGGCCTATATTATGTGTACATTCACATTTAGCTGTATTAAAACATATTGTTTACACCCAGTTTACCAAGCAACCTAGCCCGCTCTGAATCAGTGACCTGTCCTTTTCATTATTTACCACTCCTCCAATTTTTGGGTCATCTGCAATCTTTATGAGCAATGATTTTATATTTTCTTCCAGGTCATTGATAAAGATGTTAAATGGCATAGGGCCAAGAACCGATCCCTGCAGGAACCCACTGGAAACATGCCCACTCAAAGACTACTCCAAATTTACAGTTACATTTTGAGACCTATCAGTTTTAATCCATTTAATGTGTGCTATATTAATTTTATATTGTTATAGTTTTTAACCAAAATGTCATATGGTACCAACCCAAATGCCTTCCAACACTATTACCTTTATCAACCAAACTTGTAATCTCATTAAAAAAAAATCAAGTTAGTTTGACAGGGCCTATTTTCCATAAAACAATGTTGATTTGCATTAACTACATTACCTTCCTTTAGTTCTCTATTAATTGAATCCTATATTAGCCACCCCATTATCTTGCTTGGGATCAATGTCAGCCTGACAGGCCTATAATTACCCAGATCATCCCATTTACCTTTTTTAAAAATTGCCACATTTGTTTTCTTCCAGTTTTCCAGAACTTCCCTAGTGCTCCAAGAGTTAGTGAAAGTCAACATAAATGGTCCAGCAAGCTCCTCAGCCAGCTCCTTTAAAATTCTCAGACAAGTGATTTGGACCTGCTGATTTTAAAAGGTCTAGTTTTGGTAGCTACAGTTTAACATCCTTCTGAGATAGTAGTGGAATGGAAAGAATGTTATCACCATATGATGAGACTTCATCTTCTGTTTTTTCCCCAGATACAGACAGAAATATTTATTAAAAAATGCTGCCTTTTCTGCAGTATTATTGATAATTCTACTATTTTCATTTAGTAATTGAACAATACCATTGTCAGGATTCTTTTTGTTCTTAATACATTTAAAAACGCCTTATAGACTTTAAGGTCAGAAGGGACCATTATGATCATCTGGTCTGACCCCCTGCATGCTGCAGGCCATAAAACCGTCCCTACCCCTTCCCTGGACTCTGCTGTTGAAGTCCCCAATCCTGTTTTTAGTGACTTCAATCGGCAGAGACCCTCCTGCTAGTGATCCCTGCCCCATGCTGCGGAGGAAGGCGAAAAACCTCCAGAGGCTCAGCCAATCTGCCCTGGAGGAAAATTCCTTCCCGACCCCAAATATGGCGATCAGTAAGACCCCAAGCATATAGGCAAGAGTCTCCAGCCTGACCCCTGTTAGCCATTTTACTATTTACCTACCATTGCTTGTTTTTTCTTGACTACTATGTTTTACCATTAAACCATTCCCTCCATAAACGTATCTAACTTAATCTTAAAACCAGACAGGTCCGTCGCCCCCACTGTTTCCCTCGGAAGGCCGTTCCAATATTTCACCCCTCTGACGGTCAGAAACCTTCGTCTAATTTCAAGCCTGAACTTCCCCACGGCCAGTTTATATCCATTCGTTCTCGTATCCACATTAGTACTAAGCTGGAATAATTCCTCTCCCTCCCTTGTATTAATCCCTCTAATATATTTAAAGATAGCAATCATATCCCCCCTCAGCCTTCGCTTTGTCAGACTAAACAACCCAAGCTCCTCTAGTCTCCTTTCATATGACAGGTTTTCCATTCCTCTGATCATCCTAGTGGCCCTTCTTATTGTCCTTTACTCTGCTTGCCAAAGATTTCCGCCTTGTGTCCCTTGGCTTCCCTTCTGAATTCTACAATTCCTAACTGATTTATATTCATTACTATCAACTTCCGTTTTCTTCCATTTGTTGTTGGGTTTGTTTGTTTGTTTTAACTTTTTATAGCTACCTTTATTTCCCCTCTAATCCAAGTTGGGTTTCTTAACCAGCACAGCCTTCTTCCTCAATTGTGGGATGGGGCTTTTTGGACATCTAGTAAGGTGTTCTTAAATTATTGCCAATTATTATTCACATATTTCTGATTAAAATTCTTCCTCACAGTTCATTTGGCTCGTAATATATATATTTTTACTGGCTTGGACTTTATTCTGCTTGGACATTATAAATATTATCAAGTCATGATCACTTATTCCTAAATTACCATTAACTTTTAATTCTGTGATTAGTTTCTCATTATCTGTTAGGACGAGATCTAATATAGAATTCCCCTTTAACATCGACTCCACTGTGAACCATCCTGATCTTTCCATGGGAGCTTTCCCTGAGCCTAGATCTTCACAGCCTCCTTAATATGATCCGGTTCACCCTCATTGTTCTTTTAACACTCCCAGCTCTGTTTGCATAACTGTTGACTCATGGGATGATGTCTTTATCCCCTTCTTTTCTTCTGCAGAATGGCATGTACCCTAACATCAGCACCTTGAGCACCTGAAGCTTCCAATCTCCTTACCAGTTCCATCTCTGTAGTTAGTTGATGGCTTCATCTAATCTTTGGGGCTTCCCCATCCTGAAATTTCTTCATGTCTCCTCACTAAAAGTGTGATTGATGAACTGATCTCATGCTAGCACATCTTGTCTCAGAGACTGCTTGTGGGAAAGCCTTCAAGACCAATCTCCTGAGGATGTTACCAAATTCCAAAACTGATTCCTCTGGATTCTTCCTATAGTTGGAGAAAACCACCCAGTCCCAGTCAGTGCATGCTTCAGGCTCAAAAGAATGTTTGAGGGCATCTGTTAGCCACTTATAGTCGTGCCAAACCTCACTGCTAAATCTTTGACAAGCCTCCCTGACTTTCCCTATGAGCAACAGACTCAAACTCCAAATTAGTGTACTCAGCCTACCGATTCAACTCTGCTGCCATTTTGAACTGCTCTACTCCTTTTGCTCCCCACTATAAGGTGCTGGATTAAACATGGGCCAAGGTATCCTTCTCAGAGGTAGCATATATGAAAGGGATCCCACTCCTCTCTGTCACTCATTTTCTTCCCTTCAAATGTCTAACAATTAGCAACAACAACAAAAACTCTACAACTGACACAGCAGTTTCATCTTATGACCTGGACCACAGACTTTTTCTTGCCTCAGTTGTGAGATAACCCCCACAATTACATCCCTAACAACAATTTGTGCCTACCCCACTCCACCGTCATGCTGGACACATGTGCTGGTAGATATCCCAAGACAGTGGGCACCTATTCCTCTCTGGGTTGGGCATTTGCCCCCTTTGCTTATGTGGATCTAGAAACTGCTGACATAAAACCGAATTATACACAGCGGAGTTCTGAGACCATTTATATAAAAGAATATTAGGCAACGGAAGGGGTACAGACACAAGGGCCAGAATGGGGATGGGAAACTTAAGGGAATTCAACAATAAAACACTGAAACAATAGCACAGTCTGTTCCCCTGCCTCCGGAGCTGCCCAGCCCCCTCCCTACTCCTTCCACCTCCACCTTCTCCCCTCTGGCCTCTAACCTCATCAGTGGGGCACACAAAGCTGAGATGTGCTAGCCTGGTGAAGTGCCCTGCTCCTCTGGTAGCTGCACAGTCTGGACCTCCAGCCTGGTGGGATACATTGCTTCTTGGCCACCCAGCCTCTACCTTCCCTCAGAACATGCATGAGCCTAAGTTCAAAGTGCTCACCACTAGCCCCTCTCTACCAGTGTCCATCACATCCTTTCCCTGGGCTCACACACACCCATGTCCAGAGCAACACAGTCCTCCTTCCTTCCACCGATGCCCCCTCACAAACTCCCGACACACTACAGCTAAGAACCTTCCCCCCCCCCCCGGTCCCTACCAACTGTCATGGAAATCTCCACCTTCTTTCCCCTATAAGACATTGACCCTCCAGGACTTGGCTACTTGCACTCAGGTGTCATCTACTGGGTTGTTACAACAGTAATATCAATAATCTTCCGCATAATCCTACCTTGAAATCTCTGCATCTCTCCTTTATGAGGGAATAATTTTTGAACGTGTGATGTGACAGAAAGAGCCCACAGAAGGATACTCCTTGGACACCATCAGAAGAGCATGATGCCCTTGGAAATCTCTGTCTTGGTGACACTACTGATACTTCAATTTCTGATCCACACTCTTCATTTTACGCAATGTCTTTGTAAGCCAAGGTCAACAACAACCTGGAAAATATTTTTCAACATTTGGACTGTTGCCATCAAATCAATAATGGTGGAACAAAATGAATTACAAGACTCAACAGCTTCAATCACAGAAGAAGTAGAGAGTTAGCCAAAAGAGAAACCACAACTTGTCTTGAGAAACCAGCTGGACTGAACTGTACATGGACTTATAGCTAATTAAATGACACTGGGGCAAAGGCAAGATATAACCATCTAAAAGCTTGCAAGGAACTGGTCAATATTGTGAAACTCAGCTGCATGAAATATATAAATAGTCTCTCATAACTGGGCCCAGGGAATACCGATATTTCATCTTCAGGCCAGAAGGAAAAGGGAAAGGTTTCATTCTTATTATTACAAGTTGTCTCTTGTCACCAGTAGTCCGTATTTTTCAACACTTCAACTGGTCCATAAGGTTTTAAATAATTAATTGCATTTTAATCAGAGGCTGAGAACTATAGGTATTTGAGATACAAGTGGCTTGTACTGAAAATGGATGTGTGCATTGTTTTTGTACATCTGCACCACCACTTCCATCTCTCAAGGATTAAATTCAGTCAACAGCCACTACCTCTGATCAAAGACCCTCTAACTTCCCTTAAGCAGTAAGCAGAAGTGGAGCAAGAGGCAGCATTACTCTGACAAAGAGAATGAACTGCTCAGGTCAGAGGGGCAGCCGGTATGTTCTGAGAGATCCTCTGGGGAACTGGCTGCTTGTTCTCTTGTGCAGATGGCACTGGCATTTATATGAGAAGTGGACGCTAAACAAATTCTACCTAACACCATGACTGTAGGCTTATCAGAGTAACAACACAGAGGCATGAATTTCCACACTGCCGACACTTACTCCTTTGCATATCCTAGTGCTGTTCCCAGAACCACTTACACTGGTTTTCACTGTAAATTTAGCTGTACTGCCACACAGTGAAATACTGGATTTTCAGTGATCTATAAAATTATTTGGGGGAAAAAATGTTGCCTATTTTATCATCTATGCTGCTTCTGAAACCAAATCGGAGAGTAGAATGTTATGGACCTGCACTGACGTCGCACAGGTCACCGTGAGAATACTGTCTTGTGCTTACACCTGTATGACTGCTGGGTGCACTAGAGAAGATTACATTAAACTTTCATGGCTGATGCTTAGGTCAAAGAAACCGCAGTGAGCTACAATATAATCTACAGCTTTCTTACAGATGCACAGTGAGCCATGCAAGCATTTACATTAACACTTACAAATACAGGCTTCTCTAAATGCATACAAGTAATACATTGTGCATTTAAAATACAGTTAAATAACAGGCTGACTTACTGGTTTTAACCTTGCATTCTGAAATTCCAAATATAAGCTAACTACACTGCTGAATAAGTAAAAAAATACAAATCCCAAAAGAAGTTTGATGGCTTTAAAAACAAATGCAATAAGTAAAATGGTATACCTGGCAGACCAAAGACTAAATTACATGAATCCTGAGACATCCTTTCACCCCTCTTTTAAGCTGCATTCATTAAAGGATAAGCTACCTCTTGTACAGGAAATTACAGACCTTCTTTGGGAAGTGTGTGTCAGGTGCCAAAGGCATTTAAATTCTATCGTTTTCCAATTCCTGAAGCTCATTGTAGCATTGTATTGTAGCATTGTTAGATTTATGCATTTAGCAAGCAAGCATATTATAATAGTAGCTGTAAGTAATTATTCCTTTCTAACAGCAGGAACCATAGTATTGTCCATGGTACGTAGTTTTCCTTAAGAAAAACAGGCAATTTTTTAAAAAGACAAATGTTTAAATAAAGATCCAAGTACCTTATTTAATAATAATCCACAGTCCTATCTTGTAGAAAGAGTAAAGTTGTTAAAAATATAAAGTGACAAATTTTGTTCATTATGGTTTATTTGTATCCTGTTCAAAAAACAGTGTTTATACATTTAGATCACATTCATGCCAGGACTGTTTTTGTAATGTACTTTTTTCAGGTGAGATTTTGGCAAGTATGAAATCAAATAGGCAACCTCCTGAATCACACATACCACAGCTGGACTGATCAAATGTTCAAACAACTCTGATTTACATTAAAGAATGTTCATTAACTGTAGCAACCATTTTAATTTCTTGATGGCAAAGAATTAGGGCAAAATTATCCTCTCAGAACCTCACAGTAGACATTCTGAAATCCAAGCTCTTGTTCTCCAGATATGTATGGAGCAGCCCCTGATGGGAATATAACTTCACAAACAGAATGCCAAGATTTGCTATGCAGATCTGAGCTAAGAATTTTGTACATAGGCCCAAATCATGAAGTCTTCGTTCACGTTTTACCCAATTCTCACCCAGGCAAAAGTTTCGGTGAGGTTAGTGGGCATTTTGGTTGAGCTATATCTTCAAGATTTGACACTTAATTTGCTATATAACACCAAAAACTGCTTCATCTGTCTCTAGCATCCATGATCTCTGGCAAACCCGTGCATTCTCTCAGAATATGCTATTAATACACCTTAAAAAAAATGCTGTTCATTTGTACAGTCAGGGCTGGCTCCAGGCACCAGCCGAGCAAGCTCGTACTTGAGGCGGCAGATTCCAAGGAGCGGCATTCCATCTAATCCTTTTTTTTTTTTTTTTGCGCTTCACTGCTTTGGCCGCCCATGCAGGTTTTTTCTTTTTTTCTTTTTGGTTTGCTACTCCCGCCACCCTGTAGGGGGCAGAGTACGGGAGCGCCCTGCAGCAAGCCCGGCAGAGCAGCCCGCGTCCTTCCGTGCCTGCCGACCGGAGCGGCGCAGAGCCCTCCCGGCAGGCGGCGCAGTGGGAGGGGCCGCGTGGCAAGCACCCCGCTTAAGGAAGCCCTGGCCGCCCCCCTTCTCTCTCCCCTCCAGCTAGCCGGGGTGCGCACTCCGCTGCCCGGGATCTGCAGGGCCGGGAGTCCCCCTGCACCCACGCTTCCGCTGCCCCGCAGGTATTTTTTGTTTGTTTTTTGTTTTTGTTTTTTCTTTCCTTCGCCACTCCAGCTGGCCGGCCAGTTTGTTTCCTCCCCTTTTGCCACTCCAGCCGGGGGCAGGTTTGTTTCCCGCCCCCCACCCCACCCCTTTGCTGCTCCGGCTGGCTGGTTTGTCCCCCCACCCCTTTGCTGCTCTGGCCAGCCGGTTTGTTCTCTCCCCCCCACTCCCTTCGCCGCTCTGGCCGGGGGCAGGTTTGTTTTCCTCCTCCCCTCCCCCCACCTTTGCTGCTCCAGCTGGCCGCGCGTTTTTTGCTTGGGGCGGCAAAAAAGCCAGAGCCGGCCCTGTGTACAGTGAATAAAAGGGAACCAAAAACAATTTATAAAAAATATGTTTACAGAATTTAAGTTTTCTAGGAGTCAACCTGCAATGCTTTCCTCGCCCAAGCAGCCACACTGATTTTCAGGAAGCGACTTCTGTGAGTAAGGATTATTTGTATGAATCAGGCTTGCAGGATCAACACTTCAGGTACTAATGCTTCCACCCAATAAGGCGGTTTAGGGCATCAAGCAATTCTTGTACTAGCACAGGACCTATGTTATAAATTAGTTTATACTGGATCTCAAAGGCGTTTTATGCCAAAATGCCACAAGTGAAGAACAAATTCGGCTTGACGCTGAGGTACTGATAATGGAATCTCACAAATGTAGGGCTGGAAGGGACCTCAAAAAGTGTATAAGGATACAAGGATATTAAAACAGTTGCAGCATTTCACCCTAAAGGGGGCTGCATTTCAGTGGTGTACAATCTCTGTATAGTTGCATGACGATCTACATACCCAGCAAACCTATGCCCACATAGTTAATCACTGAAATCCAATGGGACTGCTCTTGTGAATAAGGGTTTGAAGTACTCGACTTATTTTGGACTTGATTCTGAAAAATATCCAACACCATCAGGTCCCATGGAATGTTCAGCATCATGCAGAAGCCACTCACTATCTTGCTATCTCAGGTTCTGCTGTGCTCAATCCTACACCTAGAGAAATGAGGAGGAGATGTGCCATTACTTCAATGAGTGCAGGATTGGACTCTAAGTTTGTAAAGCTCTATGTGATCCTTCAGAATGAAAGTCACCATAAAAGTATACAGCATTATTATTACTATATTATATGGAAGGAGTATCTCAGGGGAGGAGATTAATTACATGTTTATTTTTTCATTTAATTATCTGATCTTCACATTGTTCTCCTTTTGCTGCCTTCAGCTAAAAGCAATAAGGAAAAAAGAAACCCCAGTAAATATCAGGTTGGTCTGGATAAAGAAGAGTGAAAAACAATGTTTCACAGGACACCCTGCTTTTACAGCTGCTGTTGAAATATTATTGTTAATTACCTGGGCAGTTTATAAATAAACCCTTCCAAAGGAGTATTTTTATACAATCATAAAACAAATTAAACTACCCAAAACTCATGCTGCTAATTAAAATAGCCCTGTAGGAGGGCAAAATAGCTACAAGGCTGAGGTAAACATGATGTTTTTTTATTGAACAGCAGCTGATTAATTTTATTTTCTATTTACATGCATTTGCCAATATCATCAAAACTGGCAAATAAAGCAATTTTGTATTGATCGATTAAAGACTATACATTGACAGTGGTTCAATTGTTTTAAGCTGCCAGCAAAGCGTTCTTTTATATATATATATACACACACACACACACATAAATAAAAATCAATGTGACCCTTACAACTTAAAAAACTGCCAGCATAGAAAACTGGGAGTAAGAAAAATGCTGTGTTTGTGTATGTAGGTCTGGGCATTTTACACCCAAGTGATAACACTGCAAATGTGTTTAAAATTTGATGTCTTGTGAAACACCTGTATGGGGTTTTAAAGGGTTAATATATATTACAGACACAGTTTTCAAATAAAAAGCAGTATTTATTAGGGACTAAAACTGATCACATAGTATTGTGCAGGAGCAAAATTAAGAGAGTCACTTTTATTGAGAAATTATCTTTATAATTCTAATGGACAGTCTCATTTCACCCAGCAGGTTCAAGCTAAACTTTTCTAACAGTAAAAATGAAAAAGCTCAATACTTAATAGCAGAGTCACTTAAAAAAATTAACATGAACATACCTCCAGAGAAGTGATGATCTGGTCATATATTATTACAGTTTACACCACAATTTTGTAATTTTATGGAAACCTATAGCAGATCTGATTCAGCTCAATCTACCAGAAAAAGCCACTTTTAAGAGCACATAGCCCAGCCTTTTAGTATGCCTTCATAACAACAGAGGAAGTTAGAGGAATTATCAAAAGGGGAACGAAATCTCACATACATATGATATAACATGGAAAATGCTGCCCTCTATGAATTGTACTGGCAGCCAGGGAGCCAACCACCAGTGCATTTCAAGGTCTCATTGTTGAAATACAATGCTCTTAATAACCTAGGACTGATCTACTCACATGATTGTCTTTCACCTTATATCCTGCCAAGGCAACTGAGATTGGTTAAACTGTCGTTGGCTTGCCACCAGCGATTCAAACTGGATTAGAGTTAGGGCAAGGTTTCTGAGAGCAGGGGCCTTGTGTGACAGTTTTTGGGGCTCCCAGGACATGAGCCACCTTGCTAACCCCCTGCTTCCAGCATGGTTCAGTCTTCTCTGTGCATGGCTGGATGTCAGCTCCCTATCATCACCAGCCTTCACTCAAGTACTCTCCTCTGGGCTATGCCAGCCCTAACTTCACTTTGCAGGTTAACAATAGGTGCACCCCAGTCACCGAGTCCCTTTGAAGCATTCCTGTGTGATATCCAGCCCCTGGCTACTCGCAGAAATTCCAGATCCTCTGCACCCTCAAAGGAGCAGTGTACCCCTGTTTACCAGTTTTTACCTTAAACCAAGTAAACAGTTTCTCCTCCCCTCAAAGTAGGTTTTCCCCCCGAAGTTCAGTCTGCTGCAGAGGGGGCTAGTTTCAAAAGAACCAGGATTCAAACATTTATGAAAACACCCCTGTTCCACAAGAGGTTTCCTCAGTGAATGGATCCAGAGGACCTCTCCCTCTGTGTGCTACTGAAACAGTCTTCTATTTCTTTTCATAGATGGGGGACCCCAGTCTTGTTTTAATGTTGGAGGGGGTTACCTTCAAATGGTTTTGATTGTTTGCAGTTGCCTCTGATAGCTGTCCATTAAAAGTCTTAGCATTGTACAAGGATTGAGCTTTGCATTGCATCACAGGCTAAACAGGACGGGGTGACAACTCCCTTCTGCTTGAATGGGCCATCATTATCCCTTGGTGACTAATTTCTACTACAAGCCCATGAAGTAGACTTTCAAAATAAATACATTATTCCTTAAATATTACCTGTACGCACATCTGACAATGATTATGAATCTTGACAAGTTCCGAGCTTTCGGTAGATACCTTTCTTATTGCCCTTTATAGATAAATATCCTGCAAAACATGTGCTTGGTGTAGTGAGTTTGTCTGGTCTGAGGTGAGAGTTGTTTGCAAAGAACAGGGAAGCCTTTGCTAAGGAGCCTCTGTTTTCCAAGACTCTTTCTCTGAAGATGTCCATTGGAGTCTTTCTGTAGCTATGTAACTTTTCCATAATTCTCATTTTCAGTTCCTTTTCTGCTCTGTATGGAAGTGGGGGCCTCACTGCTGAACTGAGACTCGGTGGCAAGGACAGGTTGCCATCTGTCCACTATACCCAATTTCTCTTTAACAGACTACATGCAGTGCCCCAACACTTTTACTGGTTATGGATGCTTAATGAGCTACAGAAATACTGTGCAGCAGAAACTCCATAATCAACACACTTTATAGTTCACACCACAAACTGACAGGCTCATCCCAGCTCCCAGAAAAGATTTAATAGCAGACTGTTATAGTAACATCTCATGCTATTGAGAAGCCATTACTTTTACAAGATCTACTACTGTATGTTATTAATAACTATAACTAGTATATAAATTAAAAATAAACTAATTGTCAAAATAAATTTTAAAAGGCCTTCCTGTAATGCATTGTCTTTAGTCTTTCTTGTTTGCTTACTGGCTAATTTTCAAAAGTCACTAACATGCAATTGTGATCTCAGGGACTATCTGTTCCTCCAGATCCACTGGCAGAAGGAACCCCACACATTTCCCTGGGCAACACAGCAGGAGTCAACTTTTCCTCTACTTTTATTACTATTATTTATTATTTGTGTTACTGTAGCACCTAGACATGGACCAGGACCCCTTTCTGCTAGGCACTGTAAAAAACACAGAACAAAAAGACAGTCCCTGCCCCAAGAAGTTTACAACCTAAGTAGAAGACAAGAGACAGATGCAGACAGGCAGGGGAGTACCAGGAATCAGCGTGATACGTAATGGTCTCAGCAGACCAACAGTTGCCAAGTTTTTTTTGTAGTCAGTGGCAAAAGAGAATTTTGAGGAGGGATTTGAAGGTAGATAATGAGATAGCTTTGCAGATGCATCCAAGGAGGGGCAGTATGGGAGAAAGCATGAAAGTATTTGTCTGAAAATAAGTAGGTGATGGAGGTTGGCATTATGGGCCAATCAAAGGTGAGTATTGGTAACTTGATAGTGAATGAGAGATGATAGGTGAAGTGGGAATTGATCATGAGGGGCTTTAAAAATGAAGACAAGCAGCTTATGTTTGATGCAATAGAGAAGGGGGAGCAAGCAGAGTGATACTAAGAGAGAGGTTTACATGGTCAAAGTGACTGGAAAGGAAAATGATTTTTGCAGAGCATGAATGGGTATGAGTGAGACAAGAGTCCATTTGTCAAGGCCAGAAAGAAGGATGTTGCAGTAACTGAGATACGAAATGATGAGCTGTATGGATAAATAGAAAATATCTTATCTTATAGGTGTTATGCAGAAAGAATCAGCAAGACTTAGACAAAGCCAGTATGTGAGTATCTAGAGAGAGGTCCGAGTCAAAGATGACACTCAGATTATGGGACAGAATAATAGTCAGGATTGTTTTCCATGTTGATTGAGAAACGAGGTATCAGGGAGGGATTAGGGTTGGGGAAGAGATTAAGAACTCTTTTTTAGCCATCTTGAGCTTGAGCAAATTGCCAGACATCCACAACGAGATGTCAGAGAGATGAGATGAGATCTTAGTTTGGACAGATGGAGACAGATCTGGAGTCGAGATGTAGCTCTGTGAGTCATCACCATAGACATGGTATTTGAATTTGTGTTTATGGATGAGATGACCCAGAGATAAGATGTAGAGAGAGAAGAGAAGGAGACCAAGGACAGAGCTTTGTGGAACCCCCATAGAAAGATGGAGGGTGGATGAGAGGATCCCTTGAAGGATACACTGAAAGAGCAATTGGAATGGTAGGAGGAGAACCAGGCTCCGAGGACAGAACCATGGAAGCCAATGGAGGACAAGATTTCAAGAAGAATAGCATGGTTCAACACATCATAGGCAGCTGACAAGTCAAGGAGGATGAGGATGGAGTACTGATTCTGGGCTCGGAACTTGGAACCCACATGTGCAGGGAAGGATGAACATGGTGTCATCATTCCCTCCCAAATGCCTCAGTGCAAAGTTCCAGTGGCAGTCACTTAGATGGGATTTGCTGGCTGCAAGATCCCATTTGGAGCTGTGCCACCAGGAAACTGGAAAGTCCCAGAGCAGGTGTGGAGGTTCCATGGAATTTGGGAACAAGCTACTCTGCTTCCATGGGGTGCTAGTGCACAATTCAAATCAGGAGGCTATGATGTTACTTTCCCTACCTAATCCATTTCCACTGGGGGTCTATTGTAAAACTCAGATCATTGTTTGTTGTCTTTCCTCATCAATTATACCTGCCTAGTCCCCTGTAATATCAACAGATAGGTATTTGGATAACGTTTCTGAACCTGTTACAAAAATAAATTAGGCTACATCAAATATTTATGTCAAAGATGAGGCTATTTTTGAGTGCACCAACTAGGATAATTTCATGGGGAGGTGCATCACTTGATGCCCATTTCTGACAATGAAAGGTGGGCCCAAGCCACAAGCATTGCATCTAGAGCTAAACCAGTGGTTCTCAAACTTTTGTACTGGTGACTTCTTTCATATAGTAAGCCTCTGAGTGCGATCCCCCCTTGTAAATTAAAAACACTTTTTAATATATTTAACACCATTATACATGCTTGAGGCAAAGCGGGGTTTAGGGTGGAGGCTGACAGCTCACAACCCCCCATGTAATAACCTTGCGCCCCCCTCAGGGGTCCTGACCCCCAGTTTGAGAACCCCTGAGCTAAACTTTCTTCAAATTCAAGGATATTTATATCTCAGGTGTCGGTTCGGGTCCATTTCTACCCACAATTTTGGTGAGGGTGCAGGTTAAGTAAAAATTAGGAGTCTTATAAACCAGATTTCACATCTACTTCAAAGAAAGCAGGATTGGACTCACTGTGAAGAGGAGACAGAATTTTAAGAGGCTCCCAAAATCCTGTGGTATTTTAGCTCATTTGAATTCTTTGCTTACTCTTGACTGAATTCCTGTAACATGCAGAAATTCCTGTGGCTATATCGTGAACATGAAAGGGCTGCCTGGTGACAGGTCAGGTGATGGGATTCATACATTAAGATACAGTACACTGGAATGCTAAATGCTCTTGTAATGCAAAATGACATCTGAGCTAGCCAACACCACGTCTCTAACTTTCCATGGTAAAACATAGGACTGTCTCTCACTTCCTGATATACCTTTACTGTTCAGTGTGCTGGAATGATGCCAAAGTTCTTTTTAAGAAACAAAAACAGCTAAAGTTAGAAATAGAAAACCTACAAAGCTCAACAACTGGATAACATTACATGTTAAGCAGCCCCAATGACCGTACAACAGGCTGCTTTATGTCTTCTCATGTATAACACAATGTGCCAGATAATTTTTTCCCCATTTAGAAACAGGTAGTTAATGTGAATTGAAGTGATCAAATGATATGTGCCCCAAGGTTACGTTCATCATTGTGATGGCAGCACAGTGCTCATAAATAAAGCATAAGGCCTTCTTATTTTAGGTCAGGTCAGATAAACAGGACTTGCATCATGTGAACTGAGCCTGTAGTGTGATGTGACACTGCAACTATTAATTCCGGGACCTTTTGGAATGTGACATTTCACTCACAGTACGCTGAGTTCATACCCAGTGGAAGCCTCATGATCCAACATCTTTTAGTTTTCCATCTCCTTGACTCAGCTGTTGAAATGGAAGCATGTAGCAGTATTGGATTTCAAATTATGCAAAGCAGACTCCTATCTGTGTAAAAGTTTTAGGCTTTATCTACAAAGTCTCTTTTATAGCTAAGCTTTTAACTGTGACCTTACTATTGTAATAGTGTTACAAGTGACAGGTAACTTAAGGAGGATGCATTGCTGACCACACTATTTATACAGCACCCCTGCTGACCAATGCAATTGTACTAATAAGAGATACGGAGAAAACTGTTTAGCAACATAAATGACTAAATATGAAGTAAAAAAAGGAATTTATCACAGAAAAATTCTGGAGAAAAATAAAAATGTATATATTGAAACATCATATGAAGTTCCTAATTCAGATATGTAGATTCACATTCTATTCAGTGGTTTAGCTTTGACAATTATTAGCTCAATATTTGCTAAATAAGGACTTTGCATATATCCCTTCAAAATGGCAGATACCCACCTGAGAGTAATGAACTCATATGAACATGTAGCGTGTTTAAAATGTATATGTCACAGTTCTTCATTGATTTAATCAAATAGGTAAACACATTACACTTTAAATATTTTCAATATTTCACAGTATTTATTGGCCACATTTCTTGCTAAAAATTGTATCCATAATACCACATGAAACTATGCTCTGTTCCAGATTTATTTTTCATGACTAGAAATTGAACTTTTAAGAAGTCATTCGGCAGCACATCTTTCAGCTTAAATTTTCATTTTAAACGGGTAGGTATCCAGATATAAAATCTACTGGATGATGGGTGACTAGAGTCCCAGTGTATCACCCTGATTCCAGGATCTATGTAAATGTAAGCTGTTTTCAATATCCACAATTATATCCAGCCAATTAGACACCAGCACAACAATGCATTTCTGGGCAATTTAATTATAGCACAGGGTGCACAAGACCCAATCCTGAAGGACACGAACAATAATCCCTTTCCTGCTCTATATTATTGCTACTATAAAACAGAATTTATAAATATGAATAAGACAGTCAATCAAACCCATACATTGACCAGACTTCGGGCCTCATTTTGAACTTCTTATTCAGGCAAAACTCCCACCTTATTGGCGTGCATATGAATATTGCTCCATGACAGTTTTGCCTGAAAAAGGACCACAACATCAGGACTATTATTGGCAGGCATATGAGATCATTGACAGCCAAAAGAAAAGCTACAAAAATGCTGTAAATCCATTTACTAAGAAGATCAAAAGTGCCCATCACAGAACAACCTATGTTTCCATATATCTAAAATCCATATAGCTTTACCTATAGCCTGTCAGAGCAGCACAGCTGTATTTCTAAACCCTGCCGCAGAGTCTGCTTCCCAAAATAAATCCCAAAAGTGACCTGGGATTAAAATAACCTTTTGGGAATATACAGGAGAGAATAATAGCTGGATTTTCACTCTTCACTTTTGACAAGCAGCAATCATACAATCACTCACTCAACAGCCTCGAAGAAAACATACTAACAGAAGCAAACTAAGGAACCACAGATTTTATAATCAATCTGTACAGTTTGGCAGCTCTGAGACTAGACTTTGGAAAGCTATAGCTAGGAAAATATTTTTGGAATTTGGGGTAATTTTAATTAGAATGTGCAAAGAAACAAAAGATAAAGTGATGACAGCTTGATTAGCTTCTGTGGATCTTTTTGCAACTGGCATGAGAAACTGAACAGGGCCCTTCAGTAGTCTGATTATCATTCCACAAAATCCACAGCTCCTCTTCCCTTAGTATTACATACTCATATACAAAATAATATTCTGGGTTTAGCCTTGTATATTTTTAGTGGACTAGAAATACATAATCTGTGAACAATGCATATATTCAACAGCATGGTCAAATAAATTATTATTAGGAGATGTGTATTTTGTTTTTTTTTTACTGATTTATAATGGGTTTTTACACTGTTAGAACTGCAGTTAGTTTGCTCTACAATCGTATATATCTTCTTCCAGACAAATGAAATTACAGTCTTGCAATTTTTCAACCAAATTACTGCTAAAATGTATAAAAACTAGAATTTTAATCAGATCATCACAAACATCTTGCCTTGGAAATATTTGAAGCCAGTCTGGCAAATGGTCAGCTTTTCCATGTTTTCTTTTCATTTTACATATAAATGGCATATCGAATCTGTAGTTACAATAAATCTTTAACTACATAAAAAGGACAGTTACCTGTTCTGTAACTGGCGTTCTTCTAGATGTGTTGCTCATGTCTATTCCACAGTAGGTGTGTGCGCTCGCCACGTGCACCGGTGCCAGAAGTTTTTTCCTTAGCACTACCCGTAGGGGGAGCGCTGCTGCGACCCCTGGAGTGGCGCCTCCATAGCGCACTATAAGGGGAGCCATGTGCTCCCTCCACCCTCAGTTCCTTCTTGCCGGACCAACTCCAACAGAGAGGAAGGAGGGCGGGATGTGGAATAGACAGGAGCAACACATCTCGAAAAACGCCAGTTACGGAACAGGTAACTGTCCTTTCTTCTTCGAGTGCTTGCTCATGTGTATTCCACAGTAGGTGATTGCAAGCTATGTCTGATGGAGGTGGGTAGGAGTTCACAGATTCCCTGGCTGAAGTACAGCTCTACCTAAAACAGCGTCATCCCTGGCATGGGAGACGATCGCATACTGCGACATGAACGTGTGTACTGAGGACCAGGTAGCAGCTCTAAGATGTCCTAGATAGGGACATGGGCCACAAAGGCAGCCGACGAGGCCTGAGCCCGTGTTGAGTGAGCCCTTACGATAAGTGGTGCAGGAATGTTTGTGGATGCACAATGTAATCCACCGGGAAAGCCTCTGAGTGGAGAGAGGTTGACCCCTCATGCGCTCGGCTGAAGCAATAAAGAGTTGCAAAGACCTGCAGAATGGCTTAGTCCAATCCAGATAAAAAGCCAGTGCTCTGCGCATATCGAGCATATGGAGACGGCGCTCCTCGTTAGAGGCAAGAGGTTTGGGGCAGAGGACAGGCAGGAAGGTGTCCTGGCCCACGTGAAAAGCGTAGACCACCTTAGGGAGGAATGCAGGGTGGGGGCTGAGCTGAACCTTGTCCTTGTGAAAGACTGTGTAAGAGGGGTTGCAGGTCAGGGCCCTGAGTTCCAAGACCCGCCGGGCTGATGTGATAGCCACGAGGAAGGCTACCTTCCATGAAAAGTAAGACCATGAGCATGTGGCTGGGGTTCGAATGGGGGCCCTGTGAGGTGGGATAACACCCAATTAAGATCCCACTGAGGAACCAGGGTTCTAGCATAGGGAAAGGACCGGTCTAGCCCCTTGAGGAAATGCCCGGTCATGGCATGGGAGAAAACCGAGCAGCCCTGAACCGGCAGATGGAACGCCACTAGGTGCACCCTGATGGAGGAAGGGGCCAGGCCTTGAGTTCTAAGGTGAAGGAAGTACTCAAGGACAAGTTGGAGCGGGGCAGACATTGGGGAAATACCCCACTCGCCCGCCCATTTGGAGAACCTGGACCACTTTGCCAGGAAGGCTTGGCGCGTGGATGGCTTCCTACTTTCGAGGAGGACACGCTTGACCCTTTCCGAACACCTTCTCTCCTCTGCATCTAGCCATTGATCAGCCACGCTGTCAAATGAAGGGTGGCCAGATTGGGGTGGAGGAGGTGGCCCTGGTCCTGAAAGAGTAGGTCCGGGCGGAGCGGCAACGGCTGCGGAGGGGCCACCAGCAAATCCAGGAGGGTCCCGTACCAATGTTGTCGGAACCAAGCTGGGGCGATCAGGAGGATGCGTGCCTTCTCCATTTTTACTTTCTCCAGGACCTTGCCAATGAGGGGAAACGGGGGAAAGGCATAAAGAAGTTGACCCAACCATGACTGAAGGAAGGCATCTGAGATCGCGTTCCTCCCCACCCCATTTCTGGAACAGAACCTGTGGCAATGGCGGTTCTGTCGGGTCGCAAACAGGTCTACTTGGGGAGTGCCCCACACTTGGAGGAGCTGGTGAGTGACCTCTGAGTGGAGTAACTACTCGTGTTAGGAGGAGAAAACCCTGCTCAAGCGATCGGCCTGCATGTTGTTGACGCCTGGTAGGTGGAAAGCCTTCATGGAGATGTTGCAGGCTATACAGAACTGAGACTGAGGGCTTCCCGGCAGAGGGCCAAGGACCTCGTCCTGCCTTGCCTGTTGATGTAAAACATGGCGGCGGTGTTGTCCGTGAGAACTCTGACCACCTTTCCGCGTAGCTGTGAGCTGAACACCACACAGACTAAGCGTATCGCCCTGAGTTCCCTGACATTTATGTGAAGGGAGAGCTCTGCAGCTAACCACATCCCTTGGGTCTGTGAGTTCCCAATGTGGGCCCCCCAGCCCAAGTCCAACGTGTTGGACACTAGGTCTAGTGATGGGGTCGGGTCCTGGAAGGGAACTCCCTGGAGCATATTGGCCGGGCAGGACCACCATTGTAGCGTGGCGATCACCGGCGCCGGAACTGAGAGGACCTTGTCCAGTTTGTTCCAGGCCTGAGAGAACTCTGAGGCCAGCCAGAGTTGGAGAGGCCTCATCTGAAGTCTGGCGTGGCAGACAATGTACTTGCAATGCCGCCATGTGGCCCAGGAGCTGCAGGCATGCCCTGGCCATGGTGACGGGGAACTCCGTGACCGAGGCTATAAGCCCCTTCAGGGTCTGGAACCTGCCCAGGGGAAGGGAGGCTGTGGCCTTGGAGGCATCCAGGAGAGCACCTATGAATTCTATGCGCTACACCGGAACCAATGTCGACTTAGTCTCATTCACTAAGAGGTCTAGGTTGGCACACGTAGCCAAGAGCAGGTCCACGTGGTTCTGAACCTGGGACCGTGAGCTGCCTTTGAGCAGCCAGTCATCGAGATAGGGAAATCTCTGTACCCCTCGGCATCTGAGGTGGGCCGCTACTACCTCCATACACTTTGTGAACACCCTGGGTGCGGTGGACAGGCCAAATGGGAGGACCGTAAATGGGTAGTGGTCCTGTCCCACTAGGAAACGGAGGAAGTGTCTGTGCCCCTCGAATATATGGACATGGAAGTATGCGTCCTGAAGGTCCAGGACCGCATACCAATCGCCAGGGTCTAGAGAGGATATGATACAAGCCAGAGAGGCCATGCGGAACCGGTATTTTGCCATGAACCAATTGAAGTCTTGCAAATCCAGGATGGGCCTGAGCCCCCCTTTTGCCTTGGAGATCAGGAAGTAATGGGAGTAAAACCATTTCCCCCCGAACTCCCACGGAACCTTGTCCACAGCTCCCAGGCTGAGGAGCCGACCCACTTCCTGCTGTAGCAGGGGTAAATGCGACGGGTCCCCCTTGCCATCCGAGTGGGAGTGGGAGGGTGGGGATGAGACAAATTGTAGCGTGTAGCCCTGGGAAATGGTGTTGAGGACCCATCGGTCCAATGTTATTCAAGACCATTCCACAAGGAACGCATACAAGTGGTTGCTGAAGGCAAAATTTATTGGTAGGAGGGTCCTCTCAGGGGCCACCCGGGTACCCTCCTGCAACCAGTCAAAAATGCCTCTTGCCCTGCTACTTGCCCCTGGAGGGCCCAGGCTGCGGGGCAGAGCGAGACTGCCTCTGAGGTTGCCTCTTTTGGGTTTTGGACCTCTTATAGGCAGGCTCGTATCTCGGCTGGGGTGCCGGGACAGAGGTTTGTGGCTTAGGCTTTTCCTTGGGCGGAACGTAGAGCCCGAGGGTTTGAAGGGTAGTACGCGAGTCCTTCATGCCATGGAGCCTCACGTCTGTTTGTTCTGCGAACAGATCCTTGCCATCAAAGGGAAGATCCTGCATCACAGACTGTGCCTCCGCAGAGAGCCCTGACAGCAGTATCCACAATGCCCTGCGCATAGACACGGCCGAGGCCATGGATCGAGCAGCCGTGTCGGCTGCATCTGATGCCACCTGCAGAGCAGCCTTTGAGGCTGCGGCGCCCTCCTCCACCGGCGTCTTAAAATCCTTCCTTTTGCGCTCCAGAAGGAAGGGCTCAAATTTCGGCAGCGACCCCCACAAGTTAAACTCATAGCGACTGAGGAGGGCCTGGTGGTTGGCCACCTGGAGCTGGAAGCTGGCCGACAAATAAAGCTTCCTGCCAAACGAGTCCAGTCTTTTAGAGTCTTTATTTTTGGGTGTGAGTCCCGGTTGACCCTGTCTTTCCCTATGATTTATGGACTCCACCACTAGGGAGTTGGGGGCCAGGTGGGTATAGAGGTATTCGTGCCCTTTCATGGGCACGAAATATTTGTGCTCTGCCTTTTTCGATATCAGTGGAAGGGAGGCCGGCGTTCGCCAGAGAGCATTGGAGATGTTAGCCACCCCTTCGTGCAGTGGGAGGGCCACTCTGCCCGGTACCGAGGACGAGAGCACATTGAACAGCGAGTCCGAGGGTCCCTCCATCTCCTCAGCTTGGAGTTGGAGACTGGACACTACTCGCTTCAGTAGCTCCTGATGAGCCCTGAAGTCCTCTTGCAGTGCGGAGGGAGGTGGGGCTGCAATCTTATCATCCGGTGTGGGAGAGGGGGGCCGATATGGGGCTCTGCACATCGACCGGTGCCATGGGATCCACCCCTTGGTCGGACTCCTCGTGCGGTGCCGAGGATCCATGACCCGCCGATCTATCCCTCGGGGGTCTGGATAGTGCGGCTGAGGGAGCCTCCGATGCCCCTGCTATCGACTGAGGGCCTTGCTGGGTGTGCACAGAGGGCCAGGGGGTCCACTGGCACCACTGGCCTTGCCATTGACTCTGCTGTGGCACCGGCAGCGCCAGCTGGTCGAGTTAGCCCAGCTGGGTCGTAGGGGGCCACGTGTGGGTCGAGGTTGGGGTTACCAATGACCTATCGGTACCGTAGGAGTGGTAAGAGCGGTGGTACCGAGAACAACATCTGCCACGGGACCAGGACTCCGACGTCGAGGAACGGTGCCACCTCGAGCTCCTGCTCCTCGAGACGCTGCAACGCCTGGATCCGCGGCGATGCGGAGCTGGTGATCCCCGCCGGGAGTCATGGACACGGTGCCTAGAGGCGAGAGAGCTGGAGCGCGACTGGCGACGGTGCCCGTGTCAGGAGCAGCTTCAATAGCTCCGCCGAGAATGGGAGCATCTATGGCGCCTGTGCCTGTCCCGCTGATACTCTCTACTCGGAGTGGAGCGGTGCCTGAAGCTCTGCTCCAACGGCACCCGACCAGATAACCTGGTGGATGACAAAAGCGGAGGCCGGAAACTGTGTCCTGTCAGGACACAGAGTGGCGAGTGGGCCCGAGAGCAGTCCCCCTGACTGGATCTGTGTCGGGTCGGCATCGACTGTCGAGAGCCCAGTGACGGCTTGCCTCTAGAGCGGAGTCCGGGAGCCGGCGGTGCCCCGGGCACCTGCAGAGTCACAATGTCTTTGGCGGCCTGCAGGGCCTCCAGCATCGAAAGTATCCGGACGTCCGGAGAGGCCTGAGTCAACGCAACCGGGCTGCTCCGCTCGACCTGAGTCAGAGCTCTGGAGCCTGGGGGGGAACTGGGGCTGCCCAGCGCAGGTCTAGCCTTTGAAAGCCCCTGCTTTCTCTCGACGCCTCTGAAAAGATGGAGCCTCTCTCTCTTTCTTCAAGTGGGAGCAGTGCCGGCCACCAGAAGGTGCCAGGAGATCGCCGCACACCGAAGACGAAGTGCCCAGTGCCGATTCCGCTCGGCGTACCGGGGTTGGGGCCAGTGAGACTCTATGAGAAGGGCCTGAAGTCTAATGTCTCTCTCTTTTTTTGTTCTGGGTTTAAAGGACCTGCAGATCTTACAGCGGTCGCTGATGTGAGATTTGCCCAGGCAGAGGAGACAGTCGGTGTGCGGGTCACTTCTGGGCATCGAACGTCTGCAAGACTTGCACGATTTAAACCCTGGGGCCCGAGGCATGCCCTGGCCCGAACACTAACTAACTAACTAACCTGAAACTTTTATTGAACTAATACAGGTACTACTAACGACAAAATGAGTTCTGGGATGAGCTGCAGTAAAGCTGGAGCGGGTAGTTCCGATGCACCGTTACTGGCAGCAAGAAGGAACTGAGGGTGGGGGGGAGCACACGGCTCCCTTTATAGAGCGCTATGGAGGCACCACTCCAGGGCTTACAGCAGAACTCCCCCTACGGGTACTGCTAAGGGAAAAACCTCCGGCATTGGTGCACGTGGCGAGCACACACACCTACTGTGGAATACACATGAGCAAGCACTCAAAGAAGAACTGAGTCTATGAGAGAGTGAGGGGTATCACACACACATACACACATTGTAAAATGTATAATTTACTGATGTAAGTCAGTGAGTCGGGCTTTGCATACTACATACAGGATGTGCCTGCCCTGAAGAATTTACAATCTAAGGACCCAATCCTTTAATCTCTTAATCATGTAAGAAGTCCTTATTCACAGAGTTGTTCCACTGAAGCCAATGGGATTACCTGTGGCAGCAAGGACTTCTCTCATGACATAAGAAGGATAGAATAGCTAGATGGTCACATCTTGAGGTTACTCTTTTTACTCTGTAAATGTGTTACATGTCTTTAAGTTACACTAAATTAACACAAGGTGGTCATCTGGCTGAAGTATTTAACAAGAATTTTCCTAAGGAGGGGGCCCAGACCTCTCCCTCTGCTGCCGTGCACCCAGCCCCACACACTCATGCCTCCATCCCCAGCTGTCTCACATTGCCTCTGCACCTGGATCCACGCTGTGCCTCCTGCACCCAGCTCCACAAATACTCCCCTCCTTCTACCCCACATCCAGCCCTGAGCTCTTCCTCCCTGAACCCAGCTCTGAGCTGTTAGCCTACACATATATGTTACGTGACATCACATTGACAGGTATTATGTGAATGATATTAATATAATACACATTACATATAAAGTGTTGGGAAGTTATGTTAACTGAACAACTTATGCTCTCTTCACAATTCTGTTCACCCATGTCAAGTATCCCATAACATCTTGCAAAGCTGACCTCAGATTTGGCATTAGAAAATAGGAAACTTGTCAAAGGCAAAATACATTAACGTTTTGCCCCAGTACAAGCTGGGGAGGTACCCGCACAGACCCTAACCTGGAATGGTAGTATCCCAAACAAAGACAAGGAAAGTACAGAACAAGAAGTTAACAAACTGGCACTAACTGGCAGGTTGGATTTTAGTGACATGGAAAGAGTTTTGTAACTTGTAAAATCTTACTATAAATATGACTAGCTGAAATACATATCTTTGAAGCACCCCTTCAGTGTAAGGAGAACATGCTGTGAGAATTTGCTTCCCAGAAGGAAGGTATGTACGTCTCCTTTTCGTATTGTACTGTTTTGTCTTCAGACAATATATTTGGCTCAGTTCAATTATTTGGTCTCTTGAACATTTTCAAGAACGAGCAACAAGTGTAGTCAAACTACACCTTTGAGTCAATAAATCTCTCCTCCCTACACCCAACCCCGACCTGTTACCCAGAGCTGCTGTCAGGTTGAAAAGCACTGTCCCCACCAGGAGCCAGGCAGTTCTGGGAGCCCCAAATCCCATCCTCCTCCTGCATCTCCGCTTCCCCAGGAAGCGCCAAAAGCCTGAATCCAAACCTCTGGCCTCCTGGGGACTGGGGTTTCCCAGTGCCCATGGGTGCCAAAGGACTGCAAAGATGGGGGGGCGGGGAAGCAGGTACATTGGGTCACAATAACACTCGAATTTGGACAACTTACCCCTCCATCATGCCAGCAGGGAAAGGGCTTTGCCATTACACCACCCACCTCCAGCCAGGGGCCAAGGTATCATTTCCTTTCCCTGATACCCAACTCCTGTCCCTGACTTTCTTCCTATGCACGCACCCCAGCTCCTCGAAAAGACATCCCACAGCTTATCATCTCCCTCCCCCATGACCTAAAATATTTCTATATGTAACCCCTTTGGGGTTTAGAGAGCATGGCCCCTTTAAATCTTTTTCCTAGGGGGGGAGAGGAGAGTGAGAAAAAAGGAGGGAAACTCCAGGGGGTGGCTCTGGAGCTCGGAGGGAGAGAGGGAGCAGCCCGCAGGCCCTCGCAAAGGAAGCAGCAGAGAACCTGCCTGGAGCCTGAGAAGGACAGGGCAGCCGACTGGGGACACCCCAGGACAGGAGCCAGGAGGACAGGCTGGAGCTGGACCCAGTATCACGGCTGCCCAGAACTGCGTGGGGCTGTGAGTACTGGGGCTTGTGACTCTGCACTGGGAACAAGGAGGGAGGTTGCTAGATAGATAAGTGGGGAGGTGGTCGCTCTGTGTGGCTTTACAGAGAACAGCAGAAGAGGGCACCGGAGGGGTTTGTTGGGGGAAAGTTCACTGGCGCCAAAGAGGACCACACCACCCAAGACTCACCACTGGACTGGAATTTTGCTCAGGACTCCTGAACTCTGTGTGCAGACACATTGCTCAGTGTCTGCCCTTTCAGACTGTGCTACAACTGGCCTGTGGCGCCTTGGTTTGGATGCAACCCTGTTCTACTGTTCCCCCTATATTTCCCCTTGTTGTATTTCTCCTCTCATCCCTCTGTAAATAAATATTTCCCTTTCTTATAGCCATTGTACTTTTCCTGTGAGGGTGTGTGTTCACTCTGGGGGGGTTGGAACAAGTGCCCTTGGGGTAGAAGGGATTTCTCCTGCTGCATTCCTGTGCGTGCCTTCTCTTGGCCAGAACTGCCTGCAGAGCAGACTCCATCTTGGCCACGAGGGCGCTAAAGTTACATATAATAAGAACCAAAATGTTTCACTCGTCAAATTCCAATAGGCCTCTGCCTCCAGGACCACTTTCCCAGTAGCCAGTGGTGGATCCAGCTGCTCTGCCAGTGTTTCTTCTGGGCTCCAAGCTGATCCCTCATCTTAAATCTCATGCACTCTGGAATGTCACCAGACAAAGGAATCTCAGAACACAGTTATAATAGTATAACTAGGGCACATTTTTAAGTACATCAGTGAATAACATACATAGGCAAAGAGAAACACTATGGGAAAAACATCTCCAGTATAGCTAGAGTCCATTTCTGCATTCCCGATTACTCAGAACTCCCCCGAAATCAGCAATGAAGGATCAGAAAACAATATACCGCCAGCTTACCTGTTCACCCTGCAGAACTTCACTTTCAAGCCTAAATTCAGTATCACATTGATGCCATGTACTGCAACTAGACAATTTCAAGTAATGATGAGGAAAGAACAGAACAAAATGTTTTTAACAAAATGCTTCTCTAACCCAAAGTCAGATTTCGGGTAACATCCATATAAAACTTTCACTTGTCTAGTTAACCATTTTCCCCCAAATGGGAAAGTGTCATTGTAGCAAAGTGCCGCATCATACATGATATTAGTTAAAATACTTAAGCATTGGTTTCAACATCAGCAACTCACATCTTGTGATCAGAAAATAAAGTTTCCTATTATTGAAATTCTATATTGTATTTAATTATGTAATTATATTTTATTGTATTAGCAAGAGCTTGGGTAGAGTAGCAGTTTCTAGGATTTCTGCATATTAGAAGGGCAATATTCATTCTTTTCAACAGCTGATTACTTTTGGTGATTCTGTACTGTATATCTTTTTCCAGAGTTATGATGATTATTCTATTTTGGACCATTTCTTCTAGTAACCCTGCACTAAAAGTGAAATTCCTTCTTGAAACCCTAATCCATGAACAGACAAAGAATGCGATCCATGTGTAGTCATTGGGCCAAATTAATCCCCAATGTAAATCCATGTAATTTATGCAAACCCATAATTAAATTTACATAAGAGATGGATTTGGCCCAATGACAGCTGTTGTACTAATCCAGATCCTGTTTTGTTTCTAATGCCCAGTTGATTATTCATAGCCTCTGCAGAGAGCATTTAAGTAATAATCAAAGGCTAGAGTCTATTCATACCAAATTGAAAGGCTGTGAGTCACGTTACAGGCTCACGTAAAAGGCATTCCATTATTATTCCCCAACAGGCATGGTGGAGCCTCTTCCCACTCCCTGCCGAAACTCCACCCACCTGTGCAAATTCCCACCAGGGCAGGTAGGAAAAGAATGAACAGTCACGGTTTGAAATGGGAGGAACTAACCCTCCCCCACAACATGTGAGCAAACACAGTAACATCGGCATGGAAAAGGAAGTCGTCTGAAGCAGTACTACTGGAAGCAAAGAAGGAAACCAGAGACCAAATTGTGACTCTGAATCATACAGTAAACCTACAGAGCCTAATCCTGATCTACCTACACACATAAAACTATTAACTTCAATGGAATATAAGGGCTGCAGGATCAGGGCCCACAATCAGAAATATTATGCAATAATAAATCATGAATACATTTAACATGCATATAATGCAAAACACAATAAAACTAAATAAACACAAGCCAATATTTTATTCATTCTTTTTCTTTTCCTTTGCATTTGATTTATGTTATCATGAACTCTAAAATGAAAAAGGAAACGTAAAACTGTTTATAAAACATAACATGCACCGGCTTTTCTTATTCTGGAAATTTCTCATAAACGTGAATAGAAATATAGAAAAGTAGTTGAACAGGCTTGACAGGACCCGGTTGTGACACTTCATACCTGAATGATTATGATGTAATTATGACATAATTAGGATACATTTTGTACACGATGGGTCATAGGAGGGGTCATTGAAAAAGTTATGATTTGCTGAATATGATTATCCTATTTGTATGCATGTATCATTTTTGTATATGAAATTATAAATATTGACTATGTATCTGTACTTCAAATGTGCTTCCTCTGGAAAACACCTCCAGGTACAACAATAAAGAAGCTAGACAGTGTTGATGGCTCATCAACAAAGACAATGGGCTGTGAAAGAGTTTAGCCTTCCTGTAAATGTTTCAGCTGGCCTGTAAGTAATGGCTGCTATGACTCAGCAAGGGCATGTGACCAGGCCAGATGGTACTGAGCTCCATTTTGGGTACCTGTATTTTTCCACAAACTGGTCTGGGAACTGGTTTTGGAACAAGGGGTTCCCACCATACATTAAAGCTATACAAGGTGTGGTGTGACGTCATTGAGTGGCCTGACTCCCCATACCAGGGCCACCCAAAGGGGGGGCAAGTGGGGCAATTTGCCCCAGGCCCCGGGCCCCGCAAGGTCCCCCACGAGAATATAGTATTCTATAATATTGCAACTTTTTTTATGGAAGGGGCCCCCAAAATTGCTTTGCCCCAGGCCCCCTGAATCCTCTGGGCAGCCCTGTCCCACACAAGAACTCCTGGAAACTTGTGGTTATTTTATTTTATCTAAACCAGTGTGCCTTTGAGTGAAGTGTCTGGGGGAAAAAAATCTCAGCTTGGTTAATGCAGGCTTGTTTCATATACTCCACATCAAGGGAGGGGCAAACCGAGTAATAAATTAATACTGGTCACGGAGTAATAAATTCATACTGGTTGGAGTTTTGACTAAGGAAGGATGGTACAGATCTGGGGTCTTAGGCTGGGGAGCTGGAGGTTATCTTGGCTGTAGCCTCTTTATTGTTGGTTCATGCAGAGGCTGGCCAGAACCTGCAGGTAACTGCAGTTGGGTGTTACCCTGCCTGTGTGAATGCTGGTGGGAGTGTAGGACCGGGAGCGGTCTGCAACTGGTCACAGCAGCACATTGTGTGAGGGAGCCCAGGCTAGTGAGTCAGAGGGCTCAGTGGTAGACCAGTTCCAAGTGGCACCTCGGGGCGGAACCCATCACACAGGGTATATTCACAACAAGGGCCACTCACTAACTAAAGACGACACTGGCCAAGATTTTCAAAATGGAAATTAATGGAAGCTTCTGGGTGCTCACAAACTGTGAAAATTCAGGCCACATATTTAGGTACCTCAATATGATTTAAGAAGCCTAATTTAAGACACCCATTTAAAAACATCTTGGCCATTGTCTTTATTTTAGAGATGTCAGAAATATTGACTGGTTGGTACTATGAAGTCATTCCCATAAATACCATTTCTTAGAAGCACGAGTTTAAGGGCTAACAATATTGGATCATGACTGTTCAAAGTACTTACTGGTATATCAGTGTTTTAAGAAATACCACTGATCAATGGCCATTTAACTCTGGTTCATGTCTAGTAAATGGGAAACTATTGTTAATTATTCTCTCTCCTCCCCACTTTTTTTTTTTCAATCCCACAAAAGAATACTTCAGCTCTGCTCACATTTTCTCCACCAATATAGTAACTGAATGATGGAAGCTATCATGTTCCATTGCTTAAAAGCATCCATGTTAGTTTGTTGTTCCTATGCCTTTCAGACTAGTGTAAAAAGCTCAAAAGAGGTGAGGGTTTTGTGTGTTTTTTATTATATTTTATCAGCCTCACAACCACTTGAAATAAAACAACAAAAATAGCAACTTTATTTCATTTCATCTAAAGTAAACTATATGGACATGATATATGTTCAGCTCACATTCTACTTCTCACCAGCATCCCCATATAACTTGGTAACAAACACTTTTGCCAGACAATTTAGTAGGTGATGTCTAGAGTTATGTTTCTTTATCTATAATGCATTACAGTACACAGACATTACTGTACTTGAAAACATTTAATTCCGGAAATGAAATTAGAGGTTCAATGTCTAAGGTGGGTTATTACACATCTCCAATAGATTGAATATCATCCAATAACTGAAGACCACTGATATCAAAGTATGAAATTATCCTGTTCTACATGGTTACAGTACACTTTTCACATTGCTTATTTCAACTTTATAAATGTAATTAACTTTTTTATAAAGTTTAATTTTTGTGTGTGTTACTTTACCAAATAAACCCTAGAAATAATCCTGCAATGAGAGTATTCTGTGATTTCCCCATGTATAATTTTTGATAGATTCTGCAATTAAGCAAAAAAAAAAAAAAAACCACACGTATTATACGATTTTGTTTCTCTTTTAAAGCAAAGCACAGCAAAACATCAACTTCTCTGAAGACAATGCATCAAATATGCATTACCAGGAAGGGAAAAATACTAAATAACAGGTGACAAACCAAATCATAGCTGTATTTTTACATCATCATTTTAATTATACAGACTCGCTAAATATAAACTTATCTTAAAACATAATAAGGGGCATCACTTAATACACCTCTACCCCGATATAACGCGACCCGATATAACACGAATTCGGATAGAACGCGGTAAAGCAGTGCTCCGGGGGTTGGGGGGGGCTGCGCACTCCGGTGGATCAAAGCAAGTTCGATATAACGCGGTTTTACCTATAATGTGGTAAGATTTTTTGGCTCCCAAGGACAGAGTTAAATCGAGGTAGAGGTGTATCAAGCAGATGATAATTCCACAGGGAAGGATATGGACTCTCACTGCCTTGTAAAGCACACTGATTTGGATAGACACTGTTGATATTTAAATGTTGAAAGTCAATATGGCTTACTCTACTATCTCATTACTAACATATGACAGACATGCAAAGAAAGATGTGAGATCAGCTGTTTATATCTCAAGTCTCAGGCACTTCACTCAAATCTCTAAACAGATTTATTATTTACTTGCCTGTTAATAAAACTAGCAGCTTTACCACTCAATATTTTTTCCCAAGCATTTGAACTCCAAAGAGATTTGGAGGCAATTAACATTCACCAGTAACAGAGCAATCAACGTGGGGATATCTAATGGGACTGGACAGAATCCAAAAACAGATATTAGGATAATAGTGAGTCACTGACATAAGGTTATGATGTTAATTCTGGAGGGTAGAGTGATGGTGTATTTTCAATAACATTGCCTGTGATTGCTGTCACATTAATGTAACTGTTCCTCTGTATATGGTTCATCTGTGTCTCCAATAAGTTGTACAAACATCAATTTGAAAAGTAGGTACTTTTGCTTAGGTGAATCAGACAACCTCCATCATAAATGTTAAATTGGATTCAAGCTTATTTCTAAACAGTTTACCTAACAAAACCTTGTGTGTGTCGGTTTTCAGTCTCACTTTCTAAACTCTGTTCTTCAATTAGGTCTTGAAAAGAAGTTACTCACCTTGTTAGGCAACAACAGTTCTTTAAGATGTGTGTCCCCATAGGTGCTCCACTATAGGTGTGTATGTGCCCCTGTGCTGCAATCAGAGAATTTCAATAGCAGTCCATCCTGCCCATGGCCATACAGCTCCCCGCCTGCTACAAGGCTAGCCAACGTGCACAGGCATTTCCTCCTCAGTTCCTTCTCTATTGCACAGGCAACCAGTGGAATTCCAAAGTAGAGGGGAGGAGGGTGGGTCGTGGAGCACCCATAGGGGGACACATCTTGAAGAAGCATTGTTACTGCACAAGGTGAGTAACCACCTTCTTCTTCAAGTAGTGTCCCTATAGGTGCTCCACTATAGGTGACTCCCAAGCAGTACCCACCACAGGAGGCTGGGACTTCAGAGTCGAGTCTGATATAGATGCCCGTACCATGGCATCAAATTGGGCATCTGTAGCCAAATTCCCCAGGATGGCATAGTGTCCTGCAAAGGCATGCGCAGATGCCAAGGTAACTGTTCTGCAGATCTCTGATATAAGGATACCTTTAGAGAAGGCGATTGACAAGGAGACTGACCTCATGGAATGTGTGCGCTGTGTGTGTCACATCTAAGACAGACTGGAAAGACTTTTTGCCACCAGCTGACCCTCGTTAATTATGGCCATAAATTGGTCTTTGTGGGAATCCAGGAGCTGATCAATGAAGGAGCCTTCTTTCATATAGTTCTGGTAGTCATATTTGGCCAACAAGGCCTGGTAATTAATCATCCAGAACTGAAGAGTGGCTGATGAATACGCTTTTCTGCCAAACAGATCCGAGCATTTTCTGTCTCAGTCCTATGGGGTAGATTTAAACTGGTATTGGCGGCCTCTAGAATTAACTGCATCCACTACAATGGAATTTGGAGGTGGGTGGGGAAATAAAAATTCTATACCCTTTTTGTCTGCCCACTTGCATGTTAGCAGGATGGACGCAGGCATCTGCCATATAAAACTCTGGAAGGATCCAGGAGCACCTCATTAATTGGGGCATGGGGCACTCAGTGTAGGAAAAGTGTAGAATGTCCACCAGTTTTTGGTGAGGCTCAGTAACTTCATGCAGCTGTATTTGCAGGGCTTCTGCCACCCTCTGAGCTAAGTCCTGGAATGATTTAAAATCATCCACCATGGGTGGCGGAGGGGGCATTGCTGCATCATCAGGTGAGGACAACGAGAGACGAGCTCTTTCTCCCTCAGCTTCAACTTCCTCCCACAGTTGCTCAGGAGGTTCAGAACCCTTTGATGCTGCAGCTGAAGGAGGGTGCCTCCTTGCCAGTTGGTATGCCACACTAGAGGCGTGGGAGGCTTGTTGCCTCTGGGCCTGCCAGGGGTCCCAGCATGGTCATTGAGGGTAGGGGGCTGGCGGCTGGCACCATGGCTGTCCAAACCATGGAGATTGAGAGGCGGGCGGGTCGTACGCCTAGTATCCATGATGAAATTGGGACCCCTATGGCAGATAGGACAAGGAGTGGGAACCGAAATCCTCTCACTCACTTTCTGAGAAGAAAGATGGTGCCCTGCATGGAGATATCATTGAGTCCAATG
Source organism: Chrysemys picta bellii (assembly GCF_011386835.1). NCBI lineage: Eukaryota > Metazoa > Chordata > Testudines > Emydidae > Chrysemys > Chrysemys picta. Next base: position 109,015,223 of record NC_088795.1, on the reverse strand, counting down.
TTCTGGGAGAACTCGGCACCAGAGTCCTGGTACCAAGTAGGGACAAGTCCAGTGCATTGGACCCCAAGAGATCCGTTGCACACCAGAAATCCACTGGAGAATTTCAGCAACAGTCACATGCAGCCTCCTTAAGATTCTTTATTAGCTGATAAAACCCAGCCTTGTTTAAGCTTTTGGAGGATATGCTGACCTCAGTGCATCCCTCAACATAATTCTCCTGAGCCTGCTGGCAGTCAGGTTTTGTAAAGCCACAGAACCCACTCAGGGAAAGGTGGTCATTTTAGTCAGCTGTATAAGATCAAAGTCAGATTTGGGTGCCATATGCAGCGAAGTGTTCTTCCAAACAGAGAGCAGCCTCCATCGATGAACAGCTTGGAGGTTCATGAAGCCTGAGTCCTAGGCAGGCACAGACCCTATTCGATACTCCATTACTATTTTTATTGTGTCTTCTAGGTACACTTTTTTCTGTTTAATAAACAATCTCTTTTTCTTTCCCATTTTATTGAGGTTTTATTGTTCAGTTCTGTGTCTGGGCTTTTACTCTTGTGCATTCGTGCTTCACTTTTTTATATTATCAAAGTCTGTCCCTTTCCATCACCCATCTCCCTGTTTTGCTTCTGATTAAGGCCTTGTCTGCACATGGAGTCATTCTGGAATAGCTATAATAGCTACACTTTCAAAGTGGATAAAGCTAAACAGGGACAAGGTATTCTTCTTCAGGAATATAAGTGTCCATACATTGAATCATTTAGCAATAACTACTGGGCTTTGGATTCACACCCTACTTTAATCCAAATTAATTTTGGAGAGTAAACAAGCCCATAGTCAGGCTATGCTGCACCATGCTTGGGGGCGGGGGGAGCACAATTTTTTTTCCTGCATAGTAGAGATAAAAATACCTACTTACAATCTATTTCTCTATCTCTGCTGCAATGGTTAAATGTTTCTCCACTACAACCACAGAACTAGAAGATTAAAGAGCTAAGTACAGTCATCCGCTTCTACAGCATGGTCCCACCACACACGTCTCAATCACCGGTTTCCCCCAAAGCAGCAGTGGTAGAGATTAAAGTGCTTCTGGACTGTGGTAATCCAGTCAGAGCCAGAAGTTGCTTTAATCTCTGCCATTTTATGGACAAACATTTTGGCAAAGTGCCTTTTTTCAGTATTCTGAATTCCATCTGGTTCGTGTTCTCGTTTTGAAAGGGACTGGGTGAAAGGGATGGATTACCTCACCTCACCCAGCAAGGTGGCAACAGCTCTCTTCCCCTGGAACTGGCTAGCACTGCCTAAAAAAAAAAAAATACATGGCTGTGTGTTTCGCCAGATCAACAACATATTATTCGCAAAGTTTTGCAGGTGTTCAGTGAGAAGCAGTGCAAATTCTCTGGGAAAAAGAGAGAGAGCGCGAATTTTCTCATATAATTCACAGATAAAGGTGTTTTCATTTTTTGTAGTCCCACTGGATTCAGTGTTTAGGTCAGTTGTCACCAACTACGACAGGAAGGGAAAGAACTACCACCTTGCTGCACAGAATAAATCCCTTTTTCAAATGAGAAGACAATCAATTGAAATTCAGGAGCAAGAGTCACTCTAGCCAGGCAATTTGCATTATGCCCCAGGCTAGTGAAAGAATGTTAAAATTCTGCCCTGTCAGATATATATAGGATATGGCATGATCTTTCTTGAAATGTTAGATTCATGTACATCTGTTTGTGTCAGCCACATTACTATGAGTAGCAAAGGAAAGTTCAGCCAAAATGGGTAAAACAGTCATCTTGAACAACTGTTTAAAAAGTCTATTATTTCAGGTAAGAGTCATGCTATATTGATTGTACTGTGCTTGCTTTTGGGGAAACATTGGCAAGGTAAGGGATTTCCCTTATTAATCATTATTGTGTTAACTATCATAAGTGTGCCCTTGGCATAGGCTTGTCCACAGGGTGGTAGGCCAGGGAGGCCTGCCTTGCACTATTGAAAAGAAAAGCATTAAATTAATCTACATTTTCATTAAAGAACAAGGGCAGGGATGGGGAAAAAAATCAATAGGAAGACTAAACAAAAAATAATAGATGAAGGAATATTATTCTTAAGTCAATGTGTAAGGCTTTAGCTGTACAACTCCCACTAGCATTGAAGGGATTCACACAGCTAAAAACTCATGCATCAAGTTGACAATATGTCCATAAAGATCTGAAATTTAAGGGTCGTTTTGTTTAAGTTTGGATTTTATTTTTTAAAATAGGTTTTTAATTTTTAATAGCCTGCTGGTGAAAACAGGAAGAGTCAAAGGATTTCATTACATCCATATAACTGGTAGAAAGAACTTCTCTGGTTTCCATCTGATAACTAGACTTATACTCAACTGGGGACTGTGGAACCTGCTCACAAGTTTGGCAGACCTCTGGGTATGTGTCGGAGGCCAAGGCCTTCCTCAGGTAGGCTCTGTGTCTCCACACCAGCTCCAGGATAGTAATAGTAGGGATCCACACTGTCTGGGCCTCTCTCTGGCCCTGGTGTATTCCAGGACTTCCAAGGGGCTATATGGAAATGATAACATAGCTGAGGTTTGCATGGTCTTTTAAACCTAATTTCAGCAGTGCCAGAGTGCGGATGATGTGCGGTAACCTTGACTTCAGCCACTCCTCTCCCCTGCCCACCCAATCTTCACCTCTTCAGCATAGACCCCCATTCACAGAGACACCACTGGTCCAGGCAGAGTAGCCAACAATGCCACAGAAGTCCTTCTCCACGTGTGAATCTAGGCAGAATGATTAGGCCTGTGAGATTATCCTGAGCATTGGTACATTTGAGATTCTAACTAGGAACCTTGTACTCCATATGCATAAACTCTGTAAAATGACCAAAATTGATCTTTCCCCATGACTGAGAGAATAGGGATGCTTGTTAAACTTGTTTCAGCCAACTGTCCCTTTGCAAATCTTACAATCCTACATTATAGTTTTTAGAAAATGTGATAATTTTACAATGGTTTGCTTTAAAGTCTGTAAATGAATCTTCATTATATATCAATAAATTTAAAATAGCTCTTCAGCTACACACCAAGTACTATATTAATCCACCACATTTTACTGGTGCAGATCTTACGCAATAGCTGAACCATTTTTATTATTGCTGCAAGATAATAGTCAATCAATCAATTATTTGATTATTCTGATATTTCTGAAAGGTCAGTCTCTATTTCCCACATCATTGCTACCAGCAAATTTACAAAGGGATGCTTGATATATATTGGACTAGCTCTCCAGTCCCACTGAAGCCAGTGAAGCAACTCTGATTTAAAACAGCTGAGGATCTAGCCCTTAGGGTTTATAGATGAATTTCTCAGTATAATTCCCTCCCCACAGGATAATTATCCTCCTGTATAATTTTCCTTTCTTCATTCTATCCACTAGTATAAGAAAAATATGTTCAGCATCTTTCATGGCATAAAGAGGTCTCATCAGTTGCTTGCCAAATCCCTGGAAATTATTTGCTTAAATCAATAGTTTCCACATAACATATTAATTGGCACACTTCATTCTCTTCGTTTCTGGGCTTTTGGCATGCAATATGGCTTACCAATTTACCTTAAAAAAGAATGTCAAAGGTTAACTGTCATGATGCAGAGTTTAATCAATGAGGATATTGTATTTTAGAGAGTAAAACAGATTTTTTTTTAAATTAAAAGTTCAAAAGAACAGCGTAAGCAAAAACTGATAGAAATTTATCAAATCTGAATAAACAATAAATAAGACCGTATTAAAATTGTCAAAGCAACTTAGCGTCCCTATTCCATTTGTGCTCCCTTTTATTAGCTAATCAAAGTGTCATATTATTTCTGCTCGCATCTATTTACTGCTATGTAATTTTGATAAGGGCACCATCTGTATTTATAAAAGAATTATCTTAATAGCTGCCTAGCAATCTACAAACATAGGTGATATTTAACTTTTCTAAGGGGATCAATTTTAAACCAGGCTAAAGGACTGATATGAGTCAATATGCTGGGTTAACACACCGAGGGCCCTATTCAGATCGCCCTGCGCTGTGTGTGCACTTATCTCAGCTTTGCACATAGATGAGAAGGTGCATTTATTTAGCATCGCATACTCATCTTTGCTTTATTAAGATGTACAGCCATTGATTTTGGTAGATAGAGCTTAGAAATGCACAAATTTTAAATCCACAGCAAAATGGGATTGTTATAGGCAAGAACTATCTTGCTGCAAACTAACAGAGTTTATTTAACAATGATGCTTACTCAACCATTTTGTGAATTAGGCTATAGGACTTCAATTTTTTTCTTTAATGATTCCCCTGATCACTTAAGGCCAGATTCTGATAGTCTTGTTCACAAGTACAGTCTTACTCCACAAGTAGCCCTTTTTCACCACAATTGGACTACTTGTGGAGTAAAGCGCTGCTAAGCCTGAAGAAGAATGTTGGAATCACATCCTTAATAATATATAAACTATATATATTAGTCCTAGCCCTATGGGTCTGATCTAATCCTGCAATGGGAGTGTTGGCAGGACTGGGCCCTTTGGGATTTTCTAAAAATGTGGAGTGGAGGAGGAATAGTAGAAAATACAATCCATCTTCTACTACATGACAATTATGTGTCAAATATTCTTAGAGTAATTTTAGTACAATCATTTCTAATACATTTCAGTGCTAATTGCCGTCTCCTATTTGAGATAATAATTATACGTAACTGAATAACTATAAAATTGCTGCCTTATATTGCAAATTAGTAATTACAGTAGTAAACATTAACAACATGCCATATACAATAGTGATTTGTATACTGAAATGAATTAGAAATAATTGTAATGTGCGATAATTTAAGTTATAATTGTTAGGTGGGGATAGTTTTTTAATTTTATACTTATTTGGATGCTAACTGAAGAAGTTAGAGTTCGTTGCTTGGGAGTCTTTTTAAACATACATGTTTAGGCCAATATTGTCAAACTTGGGGTGCCTGCAGTCAGGAGTTGTGGGTCCCTTTTCTGTACTTGTCTAAACCTGGGACTGAGGCCTGGCCCAACTCCTCCCACATATAGAACAATGAAAGGCAGCTGTGGAGAGAAACCTCCACAAGGATTCCCGCACAGTATTCCTCCTTGATGGTTCAGCTGCGGGAGGAGGAGCATCTATGTGGCTCACCTGCAAAGAGTATATTCTCTGGGATGCATGGAAGGCCAGGGCCACCTGTGCAGAGGTATTGGTGGCCACTGCAGCTGCAATAGTAGGTACTCCTGGTTGCCATCATGGCCCCCAGGACTTCTGGGAGAAGCCTCTAGTATCTTTCCCATATTTCATGCATTGTGGGGCCTGGATGTAGGGTTGCCAGGCATCCGGTTTTCAACCAGAATGCCCGGTTGAAAAGAGATCCTGGCGGCTCCAGTGAGCACTGCTGACCGGGCCATAAAAGTCCAGTTGGCGGTGCTGAAGGTCTAAGGCAGGCTAATCTCTACCTGTCCTGTCACTGTGTTGCTCCCTGGGAGCAGCCAGCAGGTCCGGCTCCTAGGCGGGGGGGGGGGGGGGGAGGGAAGGGCCACGGGGCTCTGCGCATTGCCCCTGCCCCAGGCTCCGCACTCCCATTGGCCAGGAACCGTGACTAATGGCAGATGTGGGGGCGGTGTGCCTGTGGGTGACTTCCGGGGTGCAGTGCAGAGCCAGGACAGGCAGGGAGCCTGCCTTAGCCACGCTGCGCCGCTGACTGAAAGCTGCCTGAGGTAAGCCCATGCCCCAACCCTGAGACCCCCCAACCTTGGAGACCCCTCCTGCACACCAAATCCCTCATCCCTGACCCCACCCCAGAGCCTGCACCCCCAGGCAGGACCCTCACCCCTCTACAACCCAACCCCCTGCCCCAGCCCAAAGCCCCCTCCCACACCCTGAACCCCTCATCCCCAGCCCCACCCCAGAGCTCACACCCCCAAACCCAGAGCCCGTACCCCTTCCTGCACCCCAACCCCCTGCCTCAACCCGCTCCCACATTCCAAATCCCTCAGTGCCACCCCACAGCCTGGAGCCCCCTCCCCGCACTCCACACCCCCAGCCCCACCCCAGAGCCCGCACTCCCAGATGGAGCCCCTCACCCTCACCCCCTCCCATACTCCAACTTCCTGCACCAGCCCAGAGCCGCCTCCTGCACCCTGAACCTCTCATTTCTGGCCCCACCTCAGAGCCCACACCTCCAGTTAGAGCCCTCACCCCCTCTTGCACCCCAACTCCCTGCCCCAGACCAGTGAAAGTGAGTGAGGGAGAGGGAGAGCCACTGAGGGAGGGTTAACGTAGTGATTGGGGGAATGGGGCTTTGGGGAAGGGGTGGGGCTAGGGTGTTCGGTTTTGTGCAATTAGAGAGTTGGCAACCCTCCCTGGATGAGGAGTCATGTGTGCCTCCTATAGTCCTTCCTACACCTCCTTCTGTTTTACCCAATCTCCTCCTCCTCCTCCTTCTGTATCGACTCTAGACCCATAGAATGGCTACCCCTTATCATGAAAAGATCTTCTCCTCTGCACTGAAGAGGGGCAAGCCTAAATGCCTAACTCTGGGCACCAGCATTTGAAAATACTGATCTTGCATTTTATTTTTGCTCTGGGATTTTGGGAAGATCTAATTAGTGAGATCTGGGAGAAAGCATATGAAAGTTAGGTCAAAGTTTAAAGCACCACATAAAGCTGCCATTGAAAAGTGAGATTCATTTCACGCTAAACATTTTTACCCAAATTACTTGCTCTTTTAGGATCCAGTCCCAAAAGGTGAGGAGCACCCATTATTCCCATTAGTTGTAATGGGAATCATGTATGCTCAGCATAACTCAGAATCAAGCCTCCAGAGAGGTAAAATAGGAGGAGCTCTCTCATTGGAACAAGTTCCTCTCATTTGTCCACAACTGTTAACCCTTTATTTCTTATTTATTTTCAGCTTCTCCCCATTCCCCCCACCTCCATTTGTGAAACACTTATAGACCCCTGATGCACAGGAGAGGTTTAATACAAGAAATGAGTAAGTTGCCATGACACATAAGCAAGAAGCAGATTAGAATGCTAAAATGATGTTATGAACCTGTATTTATCTGCTAGGGAACATCTTTAGTAGTATAACACTGCAGCACTAATCAGAAAAAAAGGCTGGACACATTATCAGCAGCAGTGCATCAATGCAGCCCCTTCATGAAATTGTTTTCCTTTGATAAAGAAAGTTTCTTAGTGCTGTAGAGCTAACTCACATGAGTGATCACACAGCCACAGGTACAATATTCTTTATTAACTAACTAAAGAGTATGCCAAATCAATTAAAAACAATTTTAAAAGGAAGGTACATAATTTAGATCTACCTCAGTGCAGCTCTGCTCTAATTTATCTTCTTACCACTTTCAAGGGATTTTACTTAGGTGTTTAATCTAACGTTCATTGCAAAGGGTAATTCTCATGAAATTGCTATGGCATCTCCTGCATCACTTAATGCAAATGCTCCACTGCTTCAGCAATGGAGAGGAGCTTTTTCAATAAAGACACACATCAAAGTGTAATGTGAAGTGCTCTCTTTGTTCAAGTTGTTTTAAAAGGAGCAAAATGTTTCACAGCAAAGAAACATTCAGTCTATAGCAGTGGCTACATTTAGATGACAAATTGCATTCCAAATAGTGGATGCTCGTAGCATGTTCATGATGAAGTAAGGAATATGAACCCCAGACATATTTTGCATATAAAATCATGTCATGGCTCATAAATTTTTACTGACAAGCTGGACATGAACATGCTACATGTATGGTAGTAGGAAGCTGAAATCCCTAATGCTTCTGTAGTGCTATAATTGATGGTAATTGAGTTTTTATTTCTACTATGGCTAAGATATTATATTTTTAAGGAGCCTAAATTGAGGCTCCTAAAACCATATTTAAGCACATAAATAAGTGGCCTGACTATCAAAGATTCTGGACATCTGGCAGCATCTATTAACCTCACTGTCTACTGTACCTAGCACCATGTACTGCCTGCACTGTGTGATGGGGGAGAGAAGCAAATGTGCAGAACTCAGGAGGGTGCCTATGTGACGGGAGGTGACAGCTAAACTAATGTTAGCAGCAGCCTGAACACTGTGGTGTTCTGCTATAAAATCACAGGTGTAGCCAGCTAGTGAAAGAGACTGTAGCAGCCGTTCTACATGCCTCCCTGGGACGTTGGATGTAAGAGTCATAAAACACCACAGCTGCAAGAGCGTGCACCCACAGTGAGAGATCAATGACAGCCCATCATGTGAGACATCCATGCTGCCTCAGGAGGGGCATAGGGGAGAGGGGGCGTCTGAGAGGTCAGGTTGCTGTGTGGAAGGACTTTGGGCCTGATTCGGCTCTCACTGGCATTTTAAACTGGCATAATTCCATTAACTTGAGTAGAGTTACTCCTGATTTACACCAGCTAATCTGATCTTTTGACTCCACACGTCTGGCTGGAGATCCAGAAAGTTGGGATTAGAGTTTCGAGTAGATCACAATGTATTCATGGAAGGTCCTGTCCCTTCTGTGAAACTGCCATCCCTACCTCAACAAAGTGACATGCAGTGCAGACTGGTCAGAGACAACTTTGCAGCTTTCTATACATACATTTTACCCATCTGCTTGTTTTCCTTGGAGAACAGAACAAATCAACCACTTATTTTTTAATTAAGGCCCTCCTTTGTTCCTGCCCCACCTTTCAGGGGAATGGGTCTGATGGACATCCACTTCTTTTGATAGTCATTTCTCCCCTTTCACTCCTGCACTGAACACACAAAAACATCACAAAGGTTATAGCTTCCAATAATTAGAGGCACCAATATATTCTACTGGAACGCTTTTTACTACTGAGTAGTGCTCTTTAAGAGTCACCATTATCATTCATCTGGTTAGTAAATATATTTATTCAACGCACATGTTTTCACCTCTCTCTTCAGTAGTTGATCAGTAAAGTGTCATTCTGTTTGCTAATCAATGAGACAGTTATTCAAATCCAGTATTGCAGGTCTGCTCTCACAGAACTCTGGACACCAGTTGGACCGCAATCAAGCAGTAAGCCTACAAATATATAAGTTCTGATTGGTTAAATTTGTAAACTAGGATTCTGCTGACAGGAGGTGACACTTTTACATTATTGGGAGGTTGCGAGGTGGGTTTTTTTACTCTCTTCATATAAATAATGCTCTACTCAGGAAAAGACATTTATTGTCATGTATGCTAAGTCCAAACGCCAACAAATCAGTAATTTGAAATCATTACCAATCTTTAGTCCGTACGACAGAGTAAGTAGAAATGTTAATTTAAATATCTTTCCACACAGCAAAACTCTACTGACATCAGCATATTACAAAAACCAATTTTCTTACATCAACTCACATCTTCCTCTAATTCTGTAGCATAGCTCTGGGGAGTTGCTACAAGGTCTGTGTAAACCAAAAATCTAAATAACATTATGACGCCTGTTACAGAACTAATTTATAATCTAATACCCTGGTTGAATGTAATATCATATTTATTTATTCAAGCAAAATATCCAGAAAAGATGTCACATCATAGTGCAGTTGTTATGAAAATGGGAAAAATAAAGAAGAATTTTAAGTACGCATAATAATAATTATGAGGGACAGGTACAAGTAAGAATTGTTGAGTGCCCATCAGATGAACAAAAGTTACAGTACCTTAACAATTGGAATGTTTGTTTTATAATTCAATTATTGACAAACTAAGTATCTTACATCAAATTTACAATTTAAACAGGCTGCTCCTATTAACGTTATCAGCTGCAAGCTACAACAGCATAAAGCTATTGGCCAAACAGATGCTGCCCAATCAACTGTCTTTAACAAGTCCATTCGCTTCCTACAGAGCTTTATAGCAGTATTTATGTGTGTGCTTCCAATACAAATGCAGTACACTCACACATATACATATATGTATATGTGTTATATATTTAAAGGAACAACATTATGAAAAGGGGAAGCAAAAAGTTAACAGAGTCAAGTAATCCAGGAGGGCACGAGAGACTGCATTAAAGCCCTCTTCCACATACACACACACAAAAGTTAAGATATATTTACGTATGAATTTCCCTTTTTTAAATCCTTCGGAAGGAGTTAATCTCAAAAGCATTGTATTGTGAAAATATTTAAGAACACAGCATTGGAGGAAAACAAATACACTAAAATCATTAAGAAAAGATTTTTTACAATTGAAGTGCCACTGTTGGATAAGCCCAATGAGCCAGGTTGGCAGAGGAAGCATTTTATAAAAATTTAACAGACCTGGAATCACATATTTATACAGCAGAACTGGGAGCCCAGGGAAAGGACAGCCAACTAAATACACACCATGGAGGCCCTGAGTAAATCATGTTACAGTAAATGCATAACGTTATTGCTTGACTTGACTTGGGTTGGAATCCAACCTTTCAGTCTGCACCTGGGGTACAGAAGATCAAGGATAGCCTTTGACCATAATGCTTTGGCTATCACCTGGAGTCACATGGATAGCATCAATTCACTGCACACACACAAAAATGTACTGTTTTAACCACTTGAGTGCTGGAATTTAGTTTGCAACAAGGGGCTACAACATGTACTGCAGAAATGGGCAGGGGGAGGGTTGGAATGGAATGCGAAGATATAAGACATGCATTTTCAGGTTCACACAGTGCTGCTTTGTAAGATTTACATTGTCACACAGCCAGAAGCCAATGAATTTCTTTAAAAAGTTTACTCTTTAAGCAGATATTTATTTAGGGGCCAAATTCAGGACACAGATGCACACACAAAGTTCCATTCATTTTAATAGGAGATGTAAACCGGCATCTGAGGGCAAAATTTAGGGTTTGGGAGGACTCCATTGTTTTACAAGAGACAATCTGTTTTGGCACTCCAAACAAAAATGGTTTTTCATTTAATGGTTCCTTTATTTTGATCATCTTTCTCCTATATTTCAGTTTTTGCTATGACAGAAATGTGGACTGCGAATGAGGGCCGTTCTTTAAACAAACACTCCTTAATAGGAGGTTCATTTTCCTTGGATACTCTAAACATTCCAAGGATCAAACTTCCAAAAACAGCCTTCAAATTTCTTTGCACAAATAGGGCTTGTGCAAGGCAGATGTGTGCTTGCCCGTACCAGTCCTGTTTGCACATTCTGCTGCTTGTACACACAACTAACTTATAATTAACGCATAATTAACAATTAACAACTGCACATCAGATTTACCGGGTTGAAGCCATCTTAAAAACTTAGCCCTATAATCCATTCCTTTAACTATTTTAGTGTATCATTTATGTACAGAAAAGCAGCACCTGTATGTGCCTCTGACCATAAGACCTCTCTGTGGCTATACCATTAATTTAATATGGACAGCTGCATATAGGAGATTAGCAGCTGTTGCCCAAGATAAGTGACAGGACTCAGGCTAGCAATTAGATATTCTACACTAAGCCCCCTCAAAAAAAATTATGGCTCCCCACACAGACACACAGTCATTTCTAATTTGCCAAATAAAAATCAACCAACTAGACAACTGGGGCACACTATGCTTCAATAAATTCCTTTCCCTCCTCCCCAGCAGCTGTAACTCTCACTGCTGCTCCCCTGCTCCGCCTGAAAATGAGCAGGTAGCACCCTACTCCCTGTCTTCCGTCACCTTCAGCCAGCTCACAGACTTTCTTTTCCACCCTTCTTGCCCCAAGCCACATTCTGCCCCTGCACCTAGGCCCCTACCTGCTGCCTCCTTGAAATCACAGACTGACCAGCTCCTCACACCTTCTGCCTCAACCTCCCTCCTAAGGTGCCAGTGGGAGCTCTGCATTCATGCTGGCCCTGTGCTTACACTCCTTGGAGCAACTTTTCTACAGCCAGAAAGAACCCTGAGAAGGCAGCCACTGAGCATGCTCTGATCTCAACCCTGCTCTATGTATTCAATGGAGAGGTAGCTCATTAGAGGCCAGGAGCTCCACCTGCCCCTTCCTCCATCCTGCACTCTGTGGTGCTACAATGAGAAAGCGAGAACATGCCAGGCCCTTTCTCCTGCTGCTGCTCTCTCTACTGTGCTACTGGAGATAAATGGGGGAAATGAAAGGCATCTGCCACATGGGGAGTTTGTTTGTATACAGATATAAGGGAGAGAGGATTTAATTGGTAGGGCTGAGGCCGTTACTAGCCACCACTCTGAACAGAATAACTCTGAGGTCCATGTAAGATGGAGCCATTTTTCAAGTGGACTCTACTAAAAACATTTCTAAAGCATTAGTTTCACCATTTTAGCTATTTTCCTCATTTTAAAATATACATTTTAGGTACAATCCACAATTTGAGCTTAACTTCAATTATATATTTAAAGGAACAACATTATGCAAAGGGGAAACAAAAAGTTAACAGAGTCAAGTAATCCAGGAGGGCATGTGAGACTGCATTAAAGCCCTCTTCCACAAGCACGATCTAAGGAACCCAAACACTCCCAGTTCTCTAGCTGCACCACAGGAGTGCTGAGCATACCTAGGAAAATCTGGGCATAGGCGGCTTTCCATCGTTCTGCTGTCTCCAGTTGCCAAGGGCAAAACCAGCCTCCAGCTCAGGGGAATCCTCATTGGTTGCCTTAAGGCAGTTTTAACTTCCCTTTGTACCGCTGGAGCAGCACCAAGGGGGCTTACAATGGGACAAATATCTGGCTTTTAGTTTCCGGAGAAGGCATGAAACCTTATCTCTCTCTCAACCAGCCAGTAAAACATTACTGTATTTTTCTTTTCATCCCTTTCTCCAGGGGAAATTATTTTAGGCATCAGCATGGCCAGATGCTCCTAATTATAAATCAGGGCTGAGGCATATGTACACAGGCTATAGGGCCACTCTAGCAGTAGGAAAGATAAAAACAATGTATGTGATCAAGACCCCGTAGGAGGAAATGATTACAAATTATTTGAATGTGGGCGATTCTAGGCCTCCAGAAGGGACTGTTTTTATACAGGCTGAACTCCTGTTCTCTTGTCATTTCATGACTGCCACAAATACTACAGAATTTAAGGCTATTCATGTACACACAGCTAAGACTGTGAGCAATGCATAAATCACTTACCTTACCTCCTCCTCATCTTTTTTTGTTCTCTTTGAAGATGGCCATTAATAAATATTGATGAACATTAACTAGGATTAAAAAAAATAAACAACCAAATGGGCAAGCATGCCCTAAGGGCTGAATGTGGCCCATGAAGTCCTATAATGTGGCCCGAGGCCACCATTTCATTCACTATATCATCTCTCAAATATTTATAGGGCACGCGTCATCATGTTATTTATACAGAGATACACCCACCAAAGAGTGAGGCCAAGGTTTTCAATCATGGGTGCCTAAAGTTAGGCTTCTATGTCCACGTTTAGGAATCTAAATAAGTGGGCTGATTTTCAAAAGTGCTGAGCACAAAGCAGTTCCTACTGAAGTCAAGGTGGGGTGCTCAAAATCAGGTCATTTATTTAGATTTTTAAGTATAGATTTAAAAGGGGAAAAAAACTTTGGCTCACTGATTCTAGCAATTCAGAGCCCAAATCTGCTATTCCTTTTTAATGGCTCTGTAAATGCTTTCATTTTTCGCAACATTCACCTCCCCCAATTGCTGGCAAACTCAACTTCAAACATTTTATGAAGGAAAAATGTAACTAGATATCCAGCCTTTGTATTACAAGGCCCCTCACCATATTATTTAAGTACTGTGTATAAGCAAACACGCAGGCATATATTTTTTATTTGCATTTATTTATTTTTATCTTAGAAAGGAGAAGAACATAAAGCGCAGCCCCCAGGTTCTCAGCAAGTTGGCCACCACTCTGGGTAAGAGAGACAGGGAGATACAAGATATGAGGAAAGTAATGTGAGAGGAGGAAAAAGAGAGGAAAGAGAAGCAAAGGAAATGGGGAAAAGGAGAGTAAGGAGGAGGGAAAATGAAGAACATGATATTCTTTTAAAAAAATATTTAGTGTAATGGCAAGTAGGGTGACGAGACAGCAAGTGTGAAAAATCAGGACAGGGGTGGGGGGGTAATTGACCTCTATATAAGAAAAAGCCCCAAATATTTGGACTGTCCCTATAAAATCAGGACATCTAGTCACCCTAATGGCAAGCAGGAAGCACAGCTGAGGTTTTAGTCTGGTAACTAGTACAGTCACCCAAAAAGGGCAAGAAGCACCGATCTATGCCATTTGTTTCTTGCATCTGTGGTGAGGGAAGAATCACCCCAAACAACACCAGTTACAGTTGGTCCCATCTTCAAAAATAAAGCACCTTTCTTGCTGTTTTTTTTCCCTTGAGTTTCATAACCTGAGAAAATCTGTCATCTTCTGATGAAAACAACAGGGAAGATTTTCAAAGGCAGGCATGTGGAATCAGGAATGCCTACCTTAAGCATACAAATAGCAGATGTGTACGTACAGAGACCTCATTTGCACACGCACACAATTCTCATATGCACATGAAACTTAGCAGAGCACAACGGTGGCATACAATGGCACTGCCTAGCTTTAAAAACCAAGTTGTAAGTGTCATTTAGAGTTTTGCATGCATATCAAAAGCAATAATAGATGGCCTTTTCTGTGTACCTCAGCCAATATTCAACTAACATTGAAAGCAGGTCCCCAATAGAACAATTGACTTGATCTTAAAAGAGAAGCAAGAGAAGCAAATCTGTAACCAACAGATTTTCGTCAACAATGTAGGAGCCTACAATATTTTATTGTATTTACTATTGTACTGTGTATATTACTGTCCTACCAAAAAATAATTTCAAGAATGATCATTTTTAGTATTTCAGTATTAGACCTTGGGAGGAAAAATTAAAGCAGTGTATTGTGTATTCCATGATCAGACTATGGCAAGTAAAATAGTTCTACCCAGATAAATATGAATGGCAACCATCCATCTCAAAAGACAATGGTATAAGCGCCCAAGCAGTTCAGTTATTATCTATGACAAGCAAAATAAAAGAGCAATTAAATATGTACAGGACACAATCCTGCAAGGTGCCAAGTGCCTTGTGCAAGATATTATATCCTCTATGAAATCATTGGGATTTGACAGTGCTCAGTATATTGCAGGATCAAGTCCATGAATTGTACTAGGAAATTCACCAACAGGACACAATATTTATATACTCCCCCCTCAGCAGTAAATTCAAAATAAAAGCTAAATTATAAGTTCCATTCAATGAGTGGCTGCTGACTCACGATGCCTTAATGACCACTAATATACCAGTAATCAGTCAGTTTACACATAAATGTGTCCTTTAGACTTTCCACAGCAGACTTAATTTATGTGCTCTCATTGTTTGAACATTTTCCAAGGTTTTGCTTCATGAATACTGTAGGTTTAACCTACTTTAGTTAGAAACACTTCTTATTCAAGCGAATCTCAGAACAGTATAGCTGAGGTCAAGAATTTTAGAATAGAAATAAGAATGAGCAAACCAGTTTGGTTAAAATAAGACACAGCAAGAATCTGCCTTTTTCCTCAAACTGAAACAAACCCGAGCCTTTTCTGCTACTCGGGAAAATTTGTTTAAGGATCCCAATCCTCTTCTTCCCAGCTCTTGGATGTCTCTACAAAGTGACTCACACATCCCAATACATTTGTGTTCACCCAGGAGTGATCTTCTCAAGAAAAAAATAATCCCCTTTCCATTGCCAATGCTTATGTAATAGTCCTATTCATACACACACACACACACACACACAGGGTTGCAACCTTCTAATTGCTGGTAACCGGACCCACAAAGCCCCGCCTACTTCTCTGCCTCTTCCCCAAGGCCCTGCCCCTCTCGCTCGCTGGATCGTCTCCAGGAGCCTGCCTGCAGGTACGAGGTGGCCCCAGTTGAATAGGGGATAGCATGGGTTAATGACCTCCCCCTACCCCACAGTAACTGGACTTTTGGTTTGGATGCCATTTAGAGTTGCCAGGTCCCCCTTTCAACTAGATTTTCCAGTTGAAAACCAGGCACCTGGCAATCCTAAATGGCACCAAGACAGAGAAGCCAAAAATCAGAATGTCCATGTAAAAACTGGACTGGTGGCAACCCTACACACACATGAAATATTTCTATCTAAAACTGCAACAGAGGGTCCTGTGGCACCTTTAAGACTAACAGAAGTATTGGGAGCATAAGCTTTCGTGGGTAAGAACCTCACTTCTTCAGATGCAAGTAATGGAAATTTCCAGAGGCAGGTATAAATCAGTATGGAGATAACGAGGTTAGTTCATTCAGGGAGGGTGGGGTGCTCTGCTAGCAGTTGAGGTGTGAACACCAAGGGAGGAGAAACTGCTTCTGTAGTTGGAAAGCCATTCACAGTCTTTGTTTAATCCTGATCTGAGGGTGTCAAATTTGCAAATGAACTGGAGCTCAGCAGTTTCTCTTTGGAGTCTGGTAATGAAGTTTTTTTGCTGCAGGATGGCTACCTTTACATCTGCTATTGTGTGGCCAGGGAGGTTGAAGTGTTCTCCTACAGGTTTTTGTATATTGCCATTCCTGATATCTGACTTGTGTCCATTTTTCCTCTTGCGTAGTGACTGTCCAGTTTGGCCAATGTACATAGCAGAGGGGCATTGCTGGCACAGGATGGCATATATAACATTGGTGGACGTGCAGGTGAATGAGCCGGTGATGTTGTAGCTGATCTGGTTAGGGCCTATGATGGTGTTGCTGGTGTAGATATGTGGGCAGAGTTGGCATCGAGGTTTGTTGCATGGGTTGGTTCCTGAGTTAGAGTTGTTATGGTGCAGTGTGTGGTTGCTGGTGAGAATATGCTTAAGGTTGGCGGGTTGTCTGTGGGCAAGGACTGGCCTGCCTCCCAAGGTCTGTGAAAGTGAGGGATCATTGTCCAGGATGGGTTGTAGATCACTGATGATGTGTTGGAGAGGTTTAAGCTGAGGACTGTAGGTGATGGCCAGTGGAGTTCTGTTGGTTTCTTTTTTGGGCCTGTCTTGTAGCAGGAGGCTTCTGGGTACACGTCTGGCTTTGTTGATTTGTTTCTCTATTTCCTTGTGTGGGTATCATAGTTTTGAGAATGCTTGGTGAAGATCTTGTAGGTGTTGGTCTCTGTCTGAGGGGTTGGAGCAGATGCGGTTGTACCTCAGCGCTTGGCCGTAGACGATGGATCGTGTGATGTGTCCGGGGTGGAAGCTGGAGGCATGAAGGTAGGTGTAGCGGTCGGTGGGTTTTCGGTATAGGGTGGTATTAACGTGGCCATCGCTTATTTGTACTGTGGTGTCTAGGAAGTGGACCTCCCATGTAGATTGGTCCAGGCTGAGGTTGATGGTGGGGTGGAAGCTGTTGAAATCATGGTGGAATTCTTCCAGGGTCTCCTTCCCATGGGTCCAGATGATGAAGATGTCATCACTGTAGCGTATGTAGAGAAGGGGCGTGAGTGGACGAGAACTGAGGAAGCATTGTTCCAGGTCAGCCATAAAAATGTTGGCATATTGTGGGGCCATGCGGGTGCCCATAGCGGTGCCACTGGTCTGGAGGTATATATTGTCACCAAATTTGAAATAATTATGCGTGAGGATAAAGTCACAGAGCTCAGCAACAAGCTGTGCTGTGTCATCATCAGGGATACTGTTCCTGACAGCTTGTATTCCATCTGTGTGTGGGATGTTTGTGTAGAGAGCCTCCATATCCATGGTGGCTAGGATAGTGTTTTCTGGGAGGTCACCAATGCATTGTAGTTTTCTCAGGAAATTAGTGGTGTCACGGAGATAGCTGGGAGTGCTGGTGGCGTAGGGTCTGAGTAGGGAGTCCACATATCCAGACAGTCCTTCAGTGAGAGTGCCAATGCCCGAGATGATGAGGCGTCCAGGATTTTCAGGTTTGTGGATCTTGTGTAGTAGATAGAATAACCCCGGTCGGGGCTCTAAGGGTATGTTGATTTGTTCCTGTGTTAGTGTAGGGAGTGTCCTGAGAAGATGGTGCAGTTTCCTAGTGTATTCCTCAGTGGGATCTGAGGAAAGTGGCCTGTAGAATTTGGTATTGGAGAGTTGTCTGGCAGCCTCCTTCTGGTAGTCAGACCTGTTCATGATGACAACAGCACCTCCTTTATCAGCCTCTTTGATGATAATGTCAGGGTGGTTTCTGAGGCTGTGGATGGCATTGCGTTCTGCACGACTTAGGTTATGAGGCAAGCGATGTCATTTTTCCACAATTTCTGCCTGTGCACATCGGCGGAAGCATTCTATGTATAGGTCCAGACTGTCATTTCGACCCTCAGGAGGAGTCCATGTGGAGTTCTTCTTCCTGTGTTGTTGGTGGGAGGGTATCTGTGTATCAGTGTGCTGTTCAGTGCTGTCTTGAAAGTATTCTTTGAGTCGGAGGCGGCGAAACTTCAGGACCAGACTCCAAAGAGAAACTGCTGAGCTCCAGTTCATTTGCAAATTTGACACCCTCAGATCAGGATTAAACAAAGACTGTGAATGGCTATCCAACTACAGAGACAGTTTCTCCTCCCTTGGTGTTCACACCTCAACTGCTAGCAGAGCACCTCACCCTCCCTGAATGAACTAACCTCGTTATCTCCATACTGATTTATACCTGCCTCTGGAAATTTCCATTACTTGCATCTGAAGAAGTGAGGTTCTTACCCACGAAAGCTTATGCTCCCAATACTTCTGTTAGTCTTAAAGGTGCCACGGGAACCTCTGTTGCTTTTTACAGATTCAGACTAACCCGGCTACCCCTCTGATACTATCTAAAACTGTAATTCAGCTTTGAAAGATTTAAATAACCTGACATAAGATCACCAGAAGGTCAACTTTTTGAATTAGCTGCACACCCGAACTGTGTTGCAACATACATTTACAGGAATTCTGCCTCCTGATATGGCTTTGACATATGCCATAGAAAAGGCTTTTGTGCCTCTTTACCTTACTAATATATTGTGGCAGAGAGTTGCAAACCAACACAGTTTTAAGTAACCACTATTGGTTTTACATGTTGTATTTGCTCAATAGTTTCAGCAAAAACAGAGGATAGTTGACACTGTATTGTAGCTTGAGGCTTTTCTCCAAGTAATTATATCTTCTTGCACTATACCTATATTACACATTTCTATACACAGTATACATGTTTATATACACACTTACTTGGAGCCAGTCAAAACATTTTTGTTGAAAAGTAATTTTGACCAAAATATGGCCTTTTTGTCAATATGAAAAATTTTGTGGGAAAAAATAATTTTTTGGCAATTTTTTCCTTTTTTTTGACAAAAACAGAAAGCCAAAATCTAAAATATTTTACTGAGAACCAAAATTTTGTGCTGAAAATAATTTTTGAGAATAGAAAATATTTCAGTTTTAGGTTTCATTTTTTTTGTGGCTGTTGAAAAACAAAACCAAAAAAAATTAAACTTTCACACACAAAATAATTGTCATTTTCTGCCAGCTCTTATACTTATACCTTAGCCCAGCAACAGGGAGCACAAAAGAGCTGTAAGAGAGATGGGTTTACAGCAACTTTCCCTAGAAGAGGAGGTGTTTTAGATCTGTTATGGTGTCAGTTTCTGCAGCTGGCCAGCTAGCCACCCAAGTCTCACACACCTTACCAGCTTATTCACAAAGGAGATCCCTCTAGTTAGGTCCATGGGTGGCTGTGTGAGGGAAGCAGAGGGGGAGCTAAGGTGAAGTCTGACTGGGGTTCTAGTCAGAGAAAGCAACCTGCTTCCCCAGCCCCAACCTGCACACCCTAGTTCCACATCCCCACTGGCCTCCAGTCCCAGTGCCTAGACCAACTTCTTGGCTCATTAGTAGACCTACCAGATGCTGAGGGATGAGGTGAAGAAGCACTAGAGGAAAACCTGGCTGGATGCTATTTAATGAGTGGAGATTTGAAGGCGGGGGGGGGGGCGCAATACAAACAGTAATGTAACCTAATTGTTTATCAAAGGCATTCTTTATCCACCTACATAGATATCAATGAAAGTAGTTAGGACAAATGATGCTAAGAAGTGTATAATGTTAATTGACCTAAAGTTGGAAGTGTTATAACCCAGCCATTTGTTAGCTAGCAGGAGTCAAAGAAAAGGGTGAAAAGCAAATCTAAGTCTCAGAAAGGAGTTAAACAGATTATAAGTCCTAAACTATTGGGCAGGTCTACTTCTAACTTTCCTGAAAATGCAGTCTTTGCCCTCTCAGAAAGTGCTGTAATTTTGATGCGGATATGCATTATTTTACATACATTATGCAACAAAGGGATTTAATCCCCAGCAAACCTCAATACAACCACAACGATAGAGATGCTGCCTATGCCTCCTTAATATATGAAAAGCACCATCTGGACTGGTGAGAAAAGTCAGTGGAAAGAGTTCCACTAATGGTCTTTGGATCCAGCCATAACTGAGGCCATAATCCTATTAAAAACATTTTCAGTTCCTTTGTACTATTACCCATCTTCTCAGCAAGCTTTGTTTCTGATCATAAATACACACATAGCCTACACATTTCCTGTGACCCTGCAGGCATACTACCATCTTCCAAAATGTTTGTGTCATACAGGCATTTCTGATGGACCTATGCTCCAAGGTAATGGAAATGGAGCATTGTCTAACCAAACGTTAAAGGAATTAGTATTGATCACCAGTTGTTTTTATGGTCTTGTCTTAAACTACCATGTCAGGAACATGTTTCCTGAGTGCAAACATATTCCATACATCTGCTGGAATAAGTAATGCAACAAGTGCCATCAAATGCTTAGTCAAAGGGAAACTGTCTTCCTGTCTGTGATTTTACAGATCTTTCAGCTTACTCAGAGATCCAAATGCAAAATCCAGCATGTGTATTTGTAACAGTCCCTGCGGGACTACATGTTCATAAACCAATGAACAGATTACACTCATCCATATGTAGGGTTTTTTTTATCTGTGACAGATACATTACGGATAATATTCTTCATATAATAAGTAATCCAAACATCATTTAATACAAGTTATTAAGGTAATTCAGCCCAAGTTATTGATATAAGTTTAAAACTACTGTCACTGCATTTAACTGTTTGAAAACTCAATGCGTGAGAAAATATAAATGAATCAAAATGGCAAAGCAGAAGGTGAGGGGAGCGCAGCACCATGTGGAAAGCTTTTCAGTGATGTCAGTAGCATGTTACAATCTGTTTATTCAGCTCCAGCATGCCACTGCCAATGCAGCACATCACAAGCAAAACGCCAGCTTATGATATGTGTCTCATGTCAGTCAAAGACGTGCCATGTCCGCAAACTTAACAGCAATACATTAAACCCATGAAAACAGGAATTGCAGTATCAAATCGGGCCACTGGTCTATTCACTTCAGCATTCTGCCACTGGCCACTATCAGATGCTTCAGAGGAAACTGTAAAACACCCATAATGAACCATTATGTAATACATTGTGTGATGGGGTGAACAGACTCCAGGCTGTCACAGCTGCTAATGGAGAAAGTGACTGCTCAGCTGGGGCTTATTGGTGGACTCTCAAAAGAACTGCAAAGATAAAAGGACTGCAGAGCAGACGGGTGGAGTGGCTGCCAGAGAAGCTAAGGAACCATGCAGAGAAGGAGCCTTCAGCATCAGGCTGGTGAGAAGACTGGGCTCTCTGGGGGAGGAGATCACAGGGATTAACTCTGAGGGCTTGTTTACACTACCACGTGGGGTCAATCTAAGATATGCAACTTCAGCTACGTGAATAGCATAGCTGAAGTCAACGTACTTAGATCTACTTACCGTGGTGTCTTCACTGCAGTAAGTCGACAGCTGACGCTCTCTTGTCGACTCTGCTTGCGCTCTTCATTCTGGTGGAGTACCAGAGTCAATGGGAGAGCACTCAGTGGTTGATTTATCGCGACTATACTGATGCGATAAATCGACCCCCAATGGATCGATTGCTGCCCGCTGATCCGGCGGGTAGTGTAGACAGGCCCTGAGGAACATCCTGCAGGACACGCACAATAGGAAGCAGGTCAAGGAAAGAGCAAGAGGATGAGAGAGAGAACTTGGTGCCAACCACTTTGTACAAGGTCCCTGGCTTGGAATCCAGGAGAGTGGATGGGCTTGGGGTCCCCTGTCAAGCCAAGCAAGCGATCTTATTAAGGCCTTAAACAAGTGAGCCATACCCAAATGGACCAGGGACTATTTGTGTGCCCCTCTAGTGGGGCCACTGGCCTGACAATCAAGGTCCAGACATCACAAGGATAGAACAGTGGGACTGAACCCCAAAGAATAAACAATTGAATCAACTGGCTATGTACAACGTAATTGTGTATAAATGTGTGTCAAGTAACGTCTTTTATGAAAGCATGCGATGTTCTGAACCTCATGATCCTTAGGGGATATGTATACAGCTATGGTTATGAATGCCTGTATCTACATGTAGAACTTTGTCATTGTAACCAGAGTACAACTACAGCATCATCTCACAACAGTGTGGGAGAAGCAATCAGGCAGAAAGGAGCATCTCCCAGGCTAGTAGTTTACGCAAAGCTAACCCCCAGCACTTAGCTTTGTACAACCCTGGGAAAGACGATGGTGGACCACTGAAGTTAGTGGAAATACACTGAAACTGAAAAGAAAATCTCAGTCTCAGAAAACTAAGGAAGGAGGGAGCTTCCCCTGCTCTGTGAAACCATGAATTACCACAATCAGAGAGAGAGAAAGACAACCCTGCAAACCCTGTTTAAAAGGAAGTAGTTTCAAGTGAAGACTTTCCTGATATGGAGGCCCAGCATCTAAGCCAGGTGCTGTCTGTGGACACTGGATCCCCTCTATGACAGACGGCATGCTGGGAAATTGTTCAGCAGCAATAGGTAACTTGTATTAGAGAAGGGAAGTTAGCTAATATAGAAGTGTAAAGCCTGCAGTTGCATTTTTATGGTTATTTTCTGTGTAACTTGTATGCATTTGCTTTTCCTTACTGTTTCATCTTTGAATCTGTGATTTTTCTATTAAACTTTTTGTTTATTTTTACCCTTAGCAGGTTTCTGTTGTGCAGTCTGGGTGGAGTGTGCAGCCCCCAGTGAACTGATAACTGGGGGCAGGTTTAATTCTTTCAGGGGTGATGAACCAGAAGGGAAAAGTCCGAGTGTCTGGTAATTAAGAACTCAGGGGGATGGATTTAGGGAGACATGGGACCAGAAGGGCTGCTGGGGTCACCCTGCACAGAGTAACTAGACAGGTGGAAGCTAGGGTGAGACCTTTATGCTTGTAGGCTAGCTCCTGGTGTTAGAGCTCCAAGCCATAGGAGTACAGCATTAAGGCACCCACAGTTACAAGGCAGGTGGTGACAGAACCCCTTCCTGGTCTAGATGAGCCCCAAAACATTGCACTGGCCTCTGGACATATTAACTCTTAATACACCATGAGGGGGAAAAGAACTCCAGTGACCTGGCCAGAGGGCAAAGGTCATAACAAGGAATCAACAAGTGGGCTAGCAGGCAAGCTAACAAAGAAGAAGAAAAAACAAGGCAGAGTTGCTGTGCCACTGGGTCTTGCCATGAGGGCGTACCAAAGATAGAAGATCAACACATTAGTCTGGAGGAAATGTCTTCCCGTGCCAGACATTTAGTAGTTGGTTTATGTCCTGAAGCATCAAGATGAATTATTCCTATCATTTTTATCCAATGCAGTGTAACTATGAATGATATTCTTATTATTCATGTAAAAGCCCCATTCTCCTCTGACCTACACTGGTGTAAACCCCAGTGTAACTCCATTGTCTTCAATGGAGATACTCATGTAAATCAGGAATAAAAGTCAGAGCAGAATCAGATATATCCATATCTAGTCCTTATTTGATACAAAGCTCTCTACTTCAATGTTTGTGGGTACTTATGTGTTCCGTCTGCCAGACAGAAGTGGCCCTAATTAGCAGAGTTATTTGATTTTTACAGATTCATTACAGGTGGGTGGGTGGGTGAGTATATAAAAAAAAATAAACAGTTTTAAATTAGTTATCCTTTTAATTGCATTTGTTACTTTTCAACAAATAAGGATGACAGGTGAGGTCCCGGAAGACTGAAGAAGGGCTAACGTAGTGCCCATCTTTAAAAAGGGGGGAAAGGAGGAGCCGGGGAACTATAGACCAGTCAGCTTGACTTCGATACTTGGGAAGCTACTAAAGAAATGTATAAAACATTCCATTTGCAAACACCCGGCAGATAAGGGGTGATCCCTAGCAGACAGCATGGATTAATTAAGAACAAATCATGCCAAACCTGCTTGATTTCCTTCTTTGACTAGGTAACTGGTTTGGTGGATAGGGGGAATGCAATGGACAGAATCTACCTGGACTTTAGCAAGGTTTTTGACACAGTCCCACCTGACATTCTATAAATAAACTGGAGAAATGAGGGCTCAGTAGAACTACAACTAAGTGGATACATAATTAGTAAAACAACTGCAAACAAAGAGTAACTATTAATGGAATGATGTCAGATTGGAAGAAGGTCTCAAGTGGGATTCCATAGGGATCTGTTCTGGGTTTGATGTTATTTAACATCTTTATTAATGACCTGGATGGAGATATAGAGAGCATACTGATCAAATTTGCCGATGACACAAAGCTGGGGGTCGGGGGAGGAGGGAGAGTTGAAAACACTTTGGAGGATAGAACTAAAATTCAGAGGGAACTTGATAAATTGGAGAACTGGGCTATAGGCAACAAAATGAAATTCAACGAAGACAAATGTAAGGTGCTACATTTCGGGAAGAAAAATCAAATGCACAAATACAGAATGGGGGATAACGCTTGGCAGCAGCACTGCTGAAAAGGACCTGGGAGTTGGTGAATCACAATCTCAACATGAGTCACCAATGCAATGCTGTTGCAAAAAAAAAAAAATGCAATTTTGAGTGACATTAACAGAGGCATGGCATGCAAGTCACGGGAGGTGATAAGACTGCTCTACTCAACACTGGTTAGGCCTCAGCTGGAGTACTGTGTCCAATTTTGATCACAGCTGTGTAAAAAGGATGTAGAGAAACTGGAAAGGATCCAGAGGCAAGCAACAAAGATGATCAAAGGGATGGAATGCAAACCATATGAGCAAAGGCTGAAGTAACTGGGTAGGTTTAGTCTGAAAAAGAGGAGATTAAGGTGGGGACATGATAGCAGTCTTCAAATACTTGAAAGGCTGCCATAATGATGATTACCTGTTCTGTTCACTCCCTCTGGGGCACCTGGTATTGGCCACTGTCAGAAGACAAAATATTGGGCTAGATGGACCTTTGGTCTGACCCAGTATGGCCGTTCTTATGTTCAAAGAGATGGAGAAAAATTCTTCTCTTGCCACAGAGGGCAGGACAAAAGGCAGTGGGTTCAAACTACAGCATAGCAGATTTAGATTAAATCTCAGGAAAAACTTCCTAACTGTAAGAACAGTAGGACAATGGAACAAACTGCCTAAGGAAGTCGTGGAATCTCCTTCACTGGAGATTTTCAAAAATAGTTGGAGAGCCATCTGTCCTGGATGTTTACAGACAGCAAATCCTGCATCTTGGCTGCAGGTTAGACTTGATTCCCATTGCAGTCCCTTCTAGCCCTATGGTTCTATAATTCTATGAAAGAAGGTTTTGTGCCTAAGCACTGGACTGGGTTTCAAGAGAAATAGGTTAAATTCCCAACTCTGCAACAGACTTCTTGTGTGCATGTCATTTAATCTCTCTGCCTCAGTTCCAATCTGTAAAATTTGGATGATACTTCCTTGCCTGATGGGGGTATTGTAAAGACAAATTCAGAAATACTTTGGAATTGCTCAAACACTACAGTAATGGAGCCCACCTCACTACCTAGATAAAGAGATTAATTCTCACTTTCTACACCATTCACTATTTCATATACTTCTAATATGTTCCCTCTTATTAATCTCCTCTCTAAAATAAATACTCCTAATCTGTTCAATCCCTCCTCATATGGAAGTCTTTCCACAGTTCTGATCACTTTCATTGCACCTTTTTATTTCTGCTATACATTTCTTAAGGTGTGAGCATGTGACCAAAACGGATGTTTCCCCATGCATATCAATACACATAAATCAGGTATATAGTGCTGTAAGGCTAATCGCAATTTATTACTGCAATAATCACAAACAAAATAGGAAAAATATGATACATTGTAATTCCTTTTCATCCAGTATATTATATAATGGATAACTTCCTTAGATCTTGCTGTATCAGCCAATGATGGCTTATTTCTGATAAAATGTCAGCTATTTTTCTGGTTTATGTTTAAACTAGTAAAGAAATTACTAGGAAACCCATCCTGGATTGTGCAAGCATAAAGAGGCACATGGGAGACTACAGCAACACATGGGTTCAGGCAAGGGTTAAACTCCAGCCAGAAGAACAGGTAGGGATTCCTGGCCACAGCCAGATCTGCATACACAAATTTGAAAGAACAAAGAAAGCAATAGTAGTAGTTCTCTAGTCCTTAAAAGTGCACAGAGATACTCATTTCTTTTTGAATCAACCAAATTCTTTTCAGCACAGAGCAGCACTAACCAGTAAGGTTTTCCAGGTCGATCAGAACATTTTCTCTCACATGATGAAGTTGGTATATAATAGAGTTGTTCATCTGTGGACATCATTAGAGATGGTCATCTTCTGTATCTGATGAACAACTCCATTACATACTTTCCTCAATAAAAAAAAATAATAATTGCATTGAAAGCTCCACTCCAGGTCTGCTTAAAATATACTGAGATATCTACTCATTACAGGCTTCGATGTCCATCGCTTGAAACTGTATTTATAAATTCAGAAGTGTGATTAAATATTTCATGAAATAATGGTTCACAAGTAACTCCCAAACTTGTAAGTGGAAGTATCAAATTCTGATTATTTAGGCCCATCACAGGCAGATGATGAGGCCTGTTGATTCTGAATATGCACAGGAGTTCTGTAAAAAGAGTCTATATGGGACATCGCCCTAACTGGGCTGGGGCCCGCTCACCACACCCAGTTACCGTAGGGTTGCCCTAGTACAGGCCACAGCCGCTTAGTTCTGGTGGTGGCCCCACCCTGCAGGCCTGCTTACTTTGTTTCTGGGTGGGAAAAGCAAAAGTTCAGGTCAACACAAACCAAGCCCCTCCTGGGGTCAATGAAAAGGCAAAAAAAAGCCTGAGGGGTGCCTTGGTAACAGTTTTGTTGGAGTCCTTACGGCTTGGTAACTGAGTCAGTCCTTCCCTATCAGGCTTGGCCGTGGGATCACTGGACTCCTTGCAAAGCTGAAGGGGTTCCTGGCATGAGGGTTCCCTGCCGTTTCAGGAGCCAAGCCACTCATTCCCTTCTCAGGGCTTCCCCCATTGCTACTGCAGCTTCCTTCTTTTAATGCTCTTCCCCCTACCATGCATGATTTACAGGGCCAGAAGGGCTGAGCTATTTTAGTGCACACAGTCTCCCAAGCGCCTTCCCTGTCAGTGCAGGGTTTATACACCCCATCACAAGCTCTGTTAACTGCAGGGACTGCTCCTGCCATTTACCTTCAAGAACATATAACTTGTCATGCTTTTCAGGGGCAATACATTACAAGTACATTAAATGCAGCAAATGTGCTGTTGAGATTAGTTTGCTTGTGAATTTAATTTGCCTTCTGAACTTTTATTATTTATACTTTCATCTTTGTATTGAACTGATAGAGTCCGCTTCTATTAAGTTAATATTGAAAATGACTGATTTTTATAATGTGAAAATAAGGGATTTTTTGGTGAAGATTAAAAATTTATTTCAAAATGCCATTTTTTAAAGGCAGAGACTATAAACTTACTGCTTATCTGTGTTTCAGTAATTAACTAACTCCAAGTTTTCAGAAATCTGTATCTATGCTCTTTGTTTTGCAAATGCACAAGATCTCTATAAACAATGGCTCTAATGAAACAATCATTTTGCAAAACATGTCATCCTTGTTTTAGATACAAACTCGCTCTGACTTCCATTTTAGATTTGTTCAAACTGCTCTACTCACTACAAGGTCTCTGTACTCCTGCATCACTCTAGATTCAAGCCAGCTCATAAAAATCTCACTTTCTTCTGATTCATTCATCAGCATGAAGAAAAAGCTCTGATGCTAAAATAATTAATAGTTATATCTGATGCACTATAAAAAGCTTGATTTTATGAGCTCATAACAGTTTACAGTTCTAAAAATGTAGTCTGAAAAATGTCCCTTCCTCAGTCTCATATTATGAAAGGAATTCTGCAACTGCACAATGATTGGTAGGGAAATTTAAATAGTAGCAGTTAAGAGTGTCTGTACAAGCCGATGAACCAGCAGCAATGGTCTTGTCCAGTTGATCCCTTTCCAGACTCGGCAATTTGGGACATGGATTTGATCAATGGGAGCTGTAGTGTGAAAGGCAGACTAATTCATGCTGTGTAGTAACATGATCTCTAAATATTTGTAAATATAACTCATGGCTGAATTAGTTATGGTGCATTGACTTCAGGCAACATAGGAACATCATCACCAGGAGAATATTTAAAGGAAAAGAATAGGTAGTTGTCATTCTCATGGTGCTTCACTTTGCGTACCATCATGCTTGATGCAAGTAGGGATGGATGGGGAGTGGGCCTAAAAGGAAGAGAACTTTCCTTGAGTGACAAGTCTGCTTGGAGATTCGTAGATTCCAAGGCCAGAAGGGACCATTGTGATAATCTAGTCTGACTTCCTGTATAACACAGGCCACAGAACTTCCCCCAAATAATTCTAGAGTATTTCTTTTAGAGAGACATCCAATCTTGATTTAAAAATTGTCAGTGATGAAGAATTCACCAGGACCCTTTGTAAGTTGTTTCTGTGGTTAATTAATCTCTGTTCAAAATGTATACCTTATTTCCAGTCTGAATTTGTCTAGCTTCAGCTTCCAGTCATTGGATTGTGTTATACTTTCCTCTGGAAGATACTTATTCTAGAATGAGTAAAACTCTCCCTCGAGGTCCAAACACTGGTTGAAGCCTCATGAGTGGCTAGTGATGTGTAATGATCTAAGACAGGGGGAAGGATGTTGTCCAGGATATGACAGTTGTGACAGACCCAGACCAGTGGGGTACAGGAATCTGGTAGAGGGCAAATATACTGGTCACTGGATGAGTAGTTTTCTGTTCCCTGAGTGACCAGAGCAAGGGCTGCACTACAGTAATCAGGAACCTGCTAGAACCAGTTCAGGCAGGCAGGCTAATTAGGACACCTGGAGCCAATTAAGAAGAAGCTGCTAGAATCAATTAAGGCAGGCTAATCAGGGCACCTGGGTTTTAAAAGGAGCTCACTTCAGTTTGTGTGGGGTGTGTGAGGAGCTGGGTGCAAGAGGCGCAAGGAGCGGAGAGTGAGAGGGTGTGCTGCTGGAGGACTGAGGAGCACAAGCGTTATCAGACACCAGGAGGAAGGTCCTGTGGTGAGAATAAGGAAGGAATTTGGAGGAGGCCATGGGGAAGTAGCCCAGGGAGTTGTAGCTGTCATGCAGCTGATACAGGAGGCACTATAGACAGCTGCAGTCCACAGGGCCCTGAGCTGGAACCCGGAGTAGGGGGCGGGCCCGGGTTCCCCCCAAACCTCCCAATTGACCTGGACTGTGGGTTCTTCCAGAGGGGAAGGTGTCTGGGCTGTTCCCCAACCCACATGGTGAATCTCTGAGGCAGGAAAATCTGCCAATAAGTGCAGGACCCACCAAGATAGAGGAGGAACTTTGTCACACAGTGTATAAATGTCATTATTGTCAATTCTTCATTATTGTTAATTGTGCCTTTAATAAAGCTGCAGCTTTTCCCCACAAACTTATTTTGGTGCATTTTGTGGCATCTAAGAAACAATTACAAGAAAAAATAGTTGAAATTCTATTGCAAAGAAATTCATTCTACCTGAAATGTAAAAAGCTATTTCTGGGTACGGAGGAGAAAGGAAGTATTCTCCATAGAAATTAGTCGGCAAAAACAGAGTCTAAATGGAAGGATTATCAACCCAAGCCACCATGTGTCAGAGTCTAATAAGACAGGCATGATGCAAAAATAACATCTCAGTATAACCATTAAACTAAAATAGATGCTGTTTACTGTATTAATGCAGCCTTTACTGGTGTAAAAAACAAAAAGGGATTGTATTAGGCCA
Source organism: Chrysemys picta bellii (assembly GCF_011386835.1). Taxonomy (NCBI): domain Eukaryota; kingdom Metazoa; phylum Chordata; order Testudines; family Emydidae; genus Chrysemys; species Chrysemys picta. The sequence continues at coordinate 108,985,107 of NC_088795.1, read as the reverse complement.
TCACACTCCCATCTTTTCAATTACAGAGATAGAACAATCTCAGATTCCAAAGCTAACTACAAATCAAAATTGTGTTATGTTATCTGCTGAGACACAAATGGAAAATAAATACTGTTAACTGTCACTTTCCATTAGGTAACAGAAATTCAATTACATTTCAAACAAGCCTCCATGTCAACAGAATAAATCTGTTTCATAAATGAGCAGGTAACCATTTTTTATTCCAACTTCCCAAAGGGAAAAAATCAATTTTAATCACAATTCTTCAAAAAATTTTCCATATGAATGTTTTGGAGCAGAGGACGTCATCTGACCTAATAAATATTTTTGCATACTAGTGTGGGAGGGAGGGGAAATTTTTATATTGGTTGTTGTTACTTTATGGTGCTTTTTAAACTAGAGTTGCATGATGTCCAGCTAAATTGTGAACCATCTGCTTTTCCCGGTGTCCTTATTTTAACCAAATATTAGAAAATCAAGGAAACAGCAACAACTGCTTCTAGAAACAATCAAGACGATCATCACAGAGTAACAGCCACTGTAAAAACAGTGATGTGTTTAAATCAGAGTGATTACACTTGGACAAAATAATGCAAGCAGCAAAGGAAGTTGCTCCGAAAAGAAGAGAACCTAGTTGTCATGAACAGACATGGACATATAGCCATATGTGAGATGCTCACTGTAGAATAATTTGCTGTGTGCATGCAAGGATATCTGATCTGATAAGGGATACTGAGGGCAGAGGACTGGGGACAGAGAAATCTATGGGTGTGATATCTTTTGTAACAACTGATATAGG